>NC_081564.1:90252139-90284187 GCF_022355385.1 Mustela nigripes | reverse complement strand
GCCGCGGGCCCGGGCCGGAGTCCCGAACCGCGCATGGGGCCGCGGGCCCGGGCCGGAGTCCCGAACCGCGCATGGGGCCGCGGGCCCGGGCCGGACTCCCGAACTGCGCATGGGGCCGCGGGCCCGGGCCGGACTCCCGAACCGCGCATGGGCGCAGGGAAGAAACAGGCTCCTCCGCAGCGGCTGGTCACAGATGTAAGGAACCACGGGGCCGCGAGAAGGAGAAGGGGTGCTTCCCCTCCCTAATGTTCTGCAAACGCGCTGGGCTGGGCTCTGGCGGGTCTGCAAAGGGCTGTCTACTGTCCCACAGCATTTTCCAGAAATGTTAAAACGGGGAACCCGCTTTTGTCTGGGGTGAACAACTACTCCCTGAACATTTTCTGTAGTTTTCCCTAAATATGAAGATACAGATGCTTTAAAACCCTAAAACAAGAAGAAAGACATCTTCATAAAATATGCAAGGGTGATATTGGAGAGGCAGCGAGCGTCAAAGGTTCTGTTACTCACGTGTTTAAATCATCGTATGGACGGGAGAGAGGAAGACACCAGCCAGTGCGCACTCATTCCCTCCATCCCTAGTCTATGGTGAGAAGTTTTAAACCCTGGGAGTTTCTGGGTCGTTAAAGAAGATGAACGCACGGGCAGTGCCTCATGCACCTCAAATCTCTTCCCCATAACCCTGGGGGGGATGGCGCTGTGTTCCCAGCCGCGGACAGCAGCCCTAAGTCTGTAATGAAAGCCTCTGAGGTTATGTCTGCCTCTGTATTTTAAACCTGAAATCTTTTCAGCTTTTAGAATTAATTGAGAAACTTCCATTTCTTATGAATGCAATTGCGTGCGTGCCTTAAGAGTGAGAGGAGGCCAGGTCCTCGTTAGCTTGTGAGGAGAACATCCCGTGGACTCCAGTGCCCTTGACTAAGGTCATTCCACGCCCACACCTGTGAGATCTCCCCGCCATTTTCACGCGCACGTCATATTTCCACCTCGTGAGAGGAAGACCATATTATTGCGACCATTCTTCTGAATTACTCCAGGAATCTGTTGCGATGACATGGGATATTAAGAGACTTTGTCATTTTCAGGTGACGGCTTGTCCCTGCTGGCCAGGTGCCAAGGAGCATGTTAATTCTTTCCCTTAATACCAAACCTTTATGCTTTAAATACAGTCTCTCGGAAACCCGGGAAACAGATGTGCAGCAGTATAACACACACGGAGCGCCCGATCTGATATTATTCAGGTGGGCCGGTGGGAATTTCCGGGTGTCAGTTGTGCATAATAGGGCTTTTTTGAACATCTGTAGCTTAGGGTCTGACCCCTATTTGGCTTTTTATGCATTTGTTTTTTCTCCTACTTGTAAGCAGCACAGGAAAAACAATGTTCCAAATTGTTTCTTCCTGATTTAACTTGGGTGTAGTTTCTACAAACACACACACACACACACACACACACACGCTTCTTGGTGCAACATTAGAAAGACACAGAGTGATATTAAAGCACAGAATTCATACCTGATGGGTATGAATGAAACATGAGAAAGTACAAGGATCCTTTCCCTGCTTCTGAGAAAAATTTGCCTTTCTGAGGACCTTAGAACCAAAGCGCGTTATCAGTCTGTTAAGGTTTGTGAAGATAAGAGACAAGAGTGGTGCCCGCGTTAACGAGGGATTCACAAAGCTCCCCTGGCCTCTGTAAAGGTGTGTGGGCGAAATCTGTGCCTCTCCTAAAGCACGAGTTCCCTCGGGTCTGTGTGGAGTGAGTCCTTCGAAAGCCTAATGGTCAGTTTTGCAATGTCACTGATTTTTTTCAATCATACAAATGCCACCAATTCAATTAAGCTCACAAGGTCCCTCCGCCTGGTTCTCCTGGGTAAACGGCCGGCCTCCGAGGGCAGGGGCGAGCCGGGGCTGTCCCTGTGAGATATGGTTCAATCAACAGCCAAAGTTTTACTTGTCAGTTTTGATATATCCGATAATAGCTGTGGGTTGTTTTGCAATGTCCAATGTTCTGTGAAGATGGGCTTTTCATATTCTTTATTGTTTTTTACTGACAAAATGTTGCCTGGACTTTTGCAGTTTTGTGAAATGGAACAACAGTAAAAACAATATGTAATTTAATCCTCATACACCTAAGTGGACGTCCCCATCCTCGTGGCGAGTTTGGTCCGGGTATAATGAGTTCCTGTTCATTGATCTGTCATAAGCAGGCTTGTTGATTGAACACGACCCCACAACCAAAACACTACAACTCATTCCGGCCCCCTCGGCCCCCCGCAAATCCGGATGCGACGTCGGGGGCAGGGCGGCCATCCATAATTATATTTCACTGCCTCTCGGAGTCGGGGTTGACAGAAAAAGAATAAAAATGGGTCCTTCCAAAATGTGCAAAGGCTGCTGTGGCTTTCACTTATCTGGTGGAATCGTGCATTTATACTGTGGGTGACTTGCTTCTTCCCTGGGGACCCGAATCTGATCCTTTTTCATTCTTTTCTTTTTTTTTTTTTTTTTTTTTTCCCTCTTCTGTTTTAGGCAAACACACAATCACAGAAAGTGTTGTTACACTCATCAGCAAATCCCAGGACTTGGGAACCCAGGCCTCGCCATTCCTTCCCCAGGGCATGCACACAGGGGTGCACATGGACACATGCATGTGCATACAGTGGTGCATAAACACGGTCCTGTGAGGCAGCATGAATGTGGACACGCAGATCTCCATGTGTGTGTCCATAGTTGTGCGCTCACCGTCCCTACACACACAGCGTCTCTCGTCTTGGCTCTCGGTAAGTGACATGGACGTGTGGCTGGACAATTTAAGACGGAAGGTCTGTCCAGGACACGTCCACGACTACAGTCCATGCCAGATGGTTTCTTCCCTGGGCAAGTTCATCGCAGAGGCCTCACTAAGCTTTCTGTCCGCCGCTTCCCACAGCAGCTCACGGTGCCAGCAGGAGCGTCCCAGCGCGTGCTCTCTTCGTCCGCGACCCCCGGCCGCTTCATCATACCAGATTCTGGGCGTCCTCGCCTCCGTGCAAATTGGATGTTCTGTGGCATAAAGTGTGCCTCTTTGGAAGTGGGTTATGTTCAAAGACGTCCCCCAGATTGCGAGATGGGAACACACATAATTCCTCAAAGGACGAGACCTGTCCTTAGAGACCTCACTCCCTTGCACCTGGGGAGAAATAAAGCATAACGGACAGAAGTAGCTCATGCAAACGCCGTGTCTGTCTCGGGTCGGGAAAGGAGCATGGCTACAGCTGCCAGGACAGACAGCCTCCCGGAAAGGAACCTACGGCTAAGACTGCCCTGCGCACCGGCCCCCGAGAGGGGCTCCCACGTCCTGGAGGAAGCAGTGGAGCTGTGAGGAGAGGCTCCGAGTCGGGTGCTGCCAGGCTCTGAGACGGGGTTGGGGACTCTCCTGGCTTTCTCCAAGAGCAAGTCATCGTTAACATGTGTTTCCCCCCGGAAGCACCGCTCCACGGGCTCTGCACGCCGCAATGCTGGGGCATCATTTTGGAATCTGTGTCACGTGAGAAATGTTTTTGACATTTACCTTTTGCTCTCACGCTGTGTAGACATTGGTATCTGATTAGTAACACTGTGGTTAAAGGCAGTTAGTCCCGTGCCTGTCGTCTTGGGAGTAAGGCAGTGACATGAGGAGGTCAGGGGTCACTGCAGTAGGACAGAGGGGTGTTCGAGCATGAGAGCGGCACACACGTGAAGTGGGGGAGGAGAATCAAACAGAAAAGGGCTATTATCCACCTTAAGAAGCGATTTTTCCAAGAAATACGTGAGAGAAGTATGGGAAGGAGATGTATCTGCTCGTCAGCTTTCTGGGGCAGCAAGTCCGGAGTAAGCCTGTTCTGAGCGTGTCCGTGCTCTGGGACGTGAGGACGAGGCCATCCTTTGCCGCGGGTCTCCCAGAAGCCACGAGTCCTGCCTCCGACTTGCAGACTGAGGTGGGACACAGTCGCTGTGCGAGGACACCCTCCTGCGGGGCTGGACGCTGCGGCGCCCGCGGCCAGGGCATGGTGCTGGCACGTGCGGGGCTTGCCGGTTACCCGCTCCGCAACCGCGGGCTTCTCCTGCCTCGCTCCCGTCCGCCTGCTCCGCAGAGCCCTGCAGATCCCCGCACACGGGGCGCGGGCGCGGAAACTCTGGGCCCCCCACCCCGGCGCCTTGAGTCCCCTCGCCATCTTCTGCTCGGCAGCTCTGCCTTCTGAGCAGCCATCGCCGACTTCCTATACCTCGCGACCCAGCGCTTCTTCACTGTTTGCTTTGAACACACGCCCGATGCGCCCCATCCCAGAGTGACCTCGCTGTTGCCAACTGGTAAAGTGGGTGTTAGGACCCCCTGTGCCCGAGCTGCAAACAAGAGCCGTGAGACCAGGAGGAATCGAGCAACTTCCCCGGGTCACAGAGCCTCTAAGTGGTGGCATTGGGGTCACACGGAGGCCACTGACTGCGAAGCACCATATTGAAAATGATCACACGTCAGAAGGAGGCATTGCCGGACCCCCGCAGGCCAGGAACAGCCCCCTGGGGGCTCCCTCAGGACGGAGGCGGGTCCCACAGGCAGGTGGAGCGCCCTGCTCGGTGCCCAGAGAGGTGGTCCCCAGGGAGGGGGCCACAGAGCAGAGGGTGAGGAGGCTGAGCCAGAGCTTGAGCGGGGCCAGGCTCTCTGCTCCACCTCCGGGGCGGTGGGCTGGCTTCTCAGGACCCTGAGGGCACCCAGAAGCTCTAGCCCAATCTTTACGCAGGTTAATCTTGCCACGGGGTTCTGAAATGGTTTCAGACGCCGCGGAAGATGCTCCTGCAACAAGGTAGAGTGAAAAGGGGAAACCGCAGGGTTCCGCTGGGCGGGGGACCGGGCGCGGGACCGGGCGAGGGAGGACCAGGGGGGACTATTTTCGGGGGGGTGGCTATGGCCGCGGCGGAGGGTGGGGGATGGGAGCACAAGGGAGGAGACGGCTCTGGTCTGACACTGAGCGTGGGCGTGGGAACGGGGTCGACGTGGGGGAGGAAGGCTGGGGAGAACATCTCAGGGGCACGTCTCTGCAGGGGTGGAGGAAGGGGGCAGAGCAGGGGGCGGGGACAAGGAGGAGGGGCTCACTCCGTGCAGTTCTGTCCTCCCTAGGTGTCTTCCAACCAGGTACGCATCCACTTGCCGACGCCGTCACTTCCACGCCTGCTGCGGGGTCACGGGCCATGACCCCGCTGTCTAGAATGTTCTCCCCGGG
Organism: Mustela nigripes; assembly: GCF_022355385.1. Lineage (NCBI taxonomy): Eukaryota > Metazoa > Chordata > Mammalia > Carnivora > Mustelidae > Mustela > Mustela nigripes. The sequence continues at coordinate 90,278,953 of NC_081564.1, read as the reverse complement.
CCTCCCCACAGCGCCTTCCTGTGTCTCGGTGCTCTCCTCGGTCTGGCACCTGTGAAGTCTGCACCGTGGGTCCAGGTCCGCTGACCGCTTGTCCTGCGTCGCCATCAGTCCTTGTGGGACCCGCGTTTGCCGCAGGGCAGCTGGATTTCAGGAACATGGCGCCTGGCGAGTCTGCATTCGAGGAAGATCTTAGACTGTTTTCTGGAATTCCGCAGTGAGTGAATGGATGACGTCACATGGATGGCGGTGATGCGCGGCGGGGAAGGAGGGGCTTGCCCTCAGCTCTGAACAGCCGCGGGCAGGGATTGTGCACAGAACCGCTGTGTGCGGACCATGACGGCGAGGGGCGCAGAACTACGGTCCTGCGGGAATCGGCCGTGTCTGCCTGGGGCGCCCCCGGAGCCTCGGCGCAGGGGAGGGAGTGTGCTCGGGCTGTGATAGACAGCGGAGTTCAGGGGCGGAAGACTGGGGTGCGCAGCAGCCAAGGTCTGGAGAGGGCAGAGCTACGCAGGGTGAGAAATCCGGGTCCTCCTCCTTCCTGCGGGTGGGCTGAGGTCCACGAGGCCGGCTGGGCTTGCCCAGCGCAGGGGAAACTCCCCGTGTATCCAGCACAGCAGAAACTACTTGTTAATCACCTAAGACATTCAGTAAACACCCAGGAAAGGTCACACCTTAGCATTAACACGAGGCGGTGCCCAGAGCAAAGGACACTCTAGTAAATCCACAAGCAACTAATTGCCTAAGTAGAAACAAACTTGGCCATTCTTTAAAGCAAAGATTGGCAAACTGGAGTCCCCAGATGAAGGCTAAATCCGGCCCAGAACCTGGCTTTGCAAATCAGACTTCATCGAAGTGCAGCAACGGCCACGTGGGCGCCTAGGATCTGAAGCTGCTCTCGGCCACGGACACCGAAGTGTTTACCCCCTGACCTTTTCTAGGCAATGTCAGCTTTAAGGGAAGAAAACAAACCCCAGACACTCAAATCAAAACACCCACGATGTCCAGGATCCAAAGAAGTCAGCAGCGATGTAAAGAAGCAGGACACGTGATTTATAATCCGTAGGAAAAAACGCAATCCATGGAAATAGAGTCAAAACGAGAGAAATGATGGGACCCGCATGTAGAACAACGAATATAAACTTTGTCATTACATTCAAGGTTTTCCGGTAAAACATGGACAAATTCTAGAGAGAAAAGTAGACATGAAGAGGAACAAATGGAATTTTTAGAGCTGAGAAGTGTAATATCTGAAATGAAAAATTGATCGCAAGATTGCAGAGGACTTGGTTTCAGGGAAGGCGAGCCTGGCCAGCTGGACGACGCAGCGGGAGGAGGCACCCACGCTGATGTCCATTGCACGCGCTCGTGAGGCACACACGAGCAGACATCCAGTGACTGGGGGACGCTGGAGGCACGTAAACCAGGTGCACCCGGAACCACAGGGGACCAGGAGGGAGAGGGGGACGGAAAGCACACCGCACGGAACTGTGGCTAAACATGTTCCAAATTTAATGACACAGATTACATACTCAAAAGATTCAGAAAACCTGAATAACTGTGTATTAGTTAAAGAAATTACCTTTTTAACATGAAAATTTCCGGTAAGAAGTGACCCAAGTCCATAATTCTTCCCTGGCCAGTCTGTCGAATATTTCAGGAGGAAATGCTAACAACATGCAGACCCCATAGAAAGTTCCATCAGGAACCACGCTCGGCAGTTCATTTTCTGAGTGAGCCTTTACCCCCAAACGCACTAAGACAGCACGAGAGAAGGAAGCTGCCGATCAATGGACCCAGGGAACACGAGCAACCGTCTTCAGCAACATCCAGGAAATCAACTTCAGACGGTACAGAAGGTAACATACCACGACAAAGTACAGTTTATCGGTGGAGTGAAAGACTGTTCTATCATTTAATATCAAATAAGGTAATTTACCGTATTAACAGAATAAAGGAGAAAAACCGTATGGTCACCTCAGTAGGTGCAGAAAAAACATTTGATAAAATTCAACATGCGTTCACCATAAAAACTCTCACTGATCTAAGGATAGAAGCCAAATGCCTTAACTTGACAAAGAACATCTATGAAAACCCCACTACTGGCATCATAATTAATGGGTTACGACCGAATGCTTGCCCCTGACCTCAGAAACCACGTAAAGATCTGTTTTCACTACTTCTATTCAGCTCTGCACTGAAGATTGTAGCTAATGAAATAAAGCCTAAACAAATAAAATAAAATATGTGACCAAAAAATTAAATTTGTCTGCATAGAAGTGATCACTTATGAAAAAATTTCTAAGGAACCTACTAAAAAAAAAAAACAAAAACCCTAAAACCTAATAAACCTGATAAGCCAGCTTAGTAAGGTTGCTGAATACAAGGTCAATATACAAAAATCAATTGTACCTACGGGCCAGGAACCAAAAGTTGGAGATAGAATTAAAAATATTGTCATCTATCATGCAAACGCTTCAGAGATGATTTAATAAATTGTGTTCAGGACCTATACACTAACGACTAGAAGACAAAGTGAGGCCTAACACTAAGCAAATAGAGCAGGCCACTAAGAATCGTAAATTCTCTCCCACCTGATTTGGAGAGGCCGTGAAATTGCCAGCATCCCGGTAGATGCTTTTGTAGAGATGAGTGCGTTGACTCTAACATTTATGTGGAAACACAAAGAATATGTACAACAATCCTGAAGCCAAAGAGAATGTTTGCAGACTTACACTACTCAACGTCAGGACTTGCTGTTACATTGTAACCACTAAGACACTGAAACAGTGGCTTTGGGATAAATGCACAGACTGATGGGACACAGAGAATCCAGAAGCAGATTCACACACACCCGATCCAGTGATGTCTCTGAGAAGTGGCTGTAAGACAGTAGGAAAATGACCATTTTCCACATATGGTGCTGCTTGTTCATTTGAATAGAACAAAACTTTGAATGCTGTCTCATAGGATGAGATCTCAAGAATTAAATGAAAGTCAATTAAACATCTAATCATCGAATTTCTGACTCTCGAGCAACTAGAAGAAAATGCAGGAGGAAATCTTTGAATCTTTAAGGAGGCGGAAGTTTCTACATAGAACCTGAAGCACAAACTGTAAAAGAAAATCTCAGTACGCTGGACCCAACACTGAAAACTTCTGTTCTTGGAGAGATGCTTTTAAGAAAATAAAAACACAAGCTACACATTCAGAGAAATACTTTAAAAACATATGCCTGACAAATGCTCTGTGTGCAGAACTCCCTCAACTTAAAATATTTTTATCAAAGCTTCACATAAATAAGGTAATCCTGGAGGCATATGTGACAGGGGGTATGATGGGGGTTTGACCTGCTCACGGACATCGGGCGTGGTTCCTGCGTCCGTCAGAGCTGAGCTGAGATTTGAAGGAAGTGTGTCCCGGAGAGGCGGAGGCTCCCTGGTCCCAGGAACACAGGACACTGGACGCCAGGGCCTGCAGGACAGGGCAGAAGCAGGAGAAGCAGTTAGCACTGGCCATGGGGCCGCAGCCCTTGTGAGACCTTGCTTGGTGGCCGTGGTCGGTATAAGGAGATGACACCGTTTCCACCGTCAGCAGATGTTGGCTTTGTGGATGTGACATGAACCCATTTGTGGTCTCGGAGGAGCTGTGTTGTGCTGTGAAGGATGAGGGGCGGGGAGTGTGGGAGGAGCCACATTAGAGGGGATTGCTTGGCCAGAAAGCAATGGTTTCTCCCGGAGTGGACCCAGCATAGAGGGGACGAGGAGAATTCGTGAGTAACCTGCAGGTAAACCGGACAGCACTGGTGACGCGCTGATGAGGACATGGTCTGCGAATACAGCTGGAACGCGCCGTCTGGGAGCAGAGAAGAGAGGAAATCAGAGCCCAATGTCCACACACATGTCCGAATGTCCATTGAGCTTCTGGGGCCGGGGGTAGGGTGCAGGGGCTGCCGGAGGGGAGGCAGCAGACACCCCTGCGTGGACGGGGGCTGGAATCCCAGCATCACTAGGGAGGCATCGGACCCGGGCCGAGAGCTGGGGTTGGCAGAGCAGAACAGGACGGCTGGCAAGGGAAAGCCGCGCACCTGTGGAGAAGGGAAGGCAGGCACGTTGGGAGAGCTGAGAGGGGTCCTGGACAGGTTTGAAGTGGCAGCAAAGAGACAAGAGTTTTCCAGATGGAGGAAGCCACCAAAATGACCGCAGAAAGATGCTCCTGGATTTTGCCACATGAAGGGTCTTCCTGGCCTTCCAAAAATTGCTTCTGTGGAGCCACAGTTCCCCAGGTTTGGTCCAGAGATGCTAGAGGTCCCAGAGACCTTCCAGGGGCCCATCGTCCTGCGACACGCCGCCGACCTTGCCTCTCTGCTCTCCCGCAGGTGAGCTTGACTCGGAGAGTTCTGTGATGTGTTTTGGTGGAGACTGGGCTGATGTTAATGGTTGTCATGTTTGTACACCTAATGGGGTCAACACTGGGACGACAACACAAAATCTCGGACAGAGGATCCATTCCAAGCGCAGGACATGCCGTGGGTTTTCATGTGAGACGGTGATGGCGATGGTTTTGGATCCGCATTCCAGCCAGTGTTCAGGAGATGAGCACGCGTGAGTCTTGGTGTATTAGCCAAGAACAGCATGCACAATTATCAGAAAAACTACTAAAATACACCTCCTTTCCCAACTGCTTGTGCGTGTGAAAATGCACTTTCTTCATATAGTTCAGCCAAATAACACTGAAGTCAGAAGACAAGATAAATGAAATCATACTTCATTTCCTTCTGGTGGGGAACATCTTAGAATGCTGCCCTTTATGAGTTCACTTTTCCTGAGTTGTCAGAACAACATTTTCTCGTTATTGGAAATATAGAAGCTCCATAAAAGTGAAAGGAAACAGAATAAATACCAACAGTTATGTTATATTGACAAGTCCACTATCACCATTGGAAGATTTGCTCTGTAGAGTCTGCTATGCGGGTGTATCGTTCCACCTTCTCTGCTCTTTTCCGTGGTATTAGATAATAAGCATTGTCTCAGGCCATTAAGAAGTGTCATAAACATGTCCCCAATGTGTTATAATAATTTTTCACAAGAGGACATATAATTGATGTTATTATCACTGAAATGTTTTAATTTGGGATTTTTAAAAAATTACCAATCATGTGGAAGGGGCTGTCCATCATCCACGTCTCACTCCCGGTTGTTTGAAAGCTCCAAATCCCTAGATGGCCTGATTCCGTCAGCCTCCTTCCGGCTCAAGTTTCTCTTATTATTTGTGAGAATGAGGAGTTTTCATATATTTTACTTGCTATTATTTTCTACTTTAATTACGTTAATCTTTAAAATTACTAATTTTAAGTTGTTTTTTTGATCTTGTCATATTGTAATAAAAATATTTTTTTTAATTTTGAAGTTTTTTATTTAAACGTTAATTTGCTTATTCGAGAGAGGAAGGTGTGTGAGAAAGCGGTGGGGAAGACAGCGGACCTCCAGCGGCCTGCGCACGGAGCGGGGGCTCGATGGGGCTCCGTCCCCCACTCGGACATCATGACCTGAGCCCAAACCAAGTTGGATGCTTCATCCACCCACCACCCAGGAGCCCTGCAGTAACTATATTCTTTAGTTTCTTCTCTTTTCTTTCTTTCCTTCTTTCTTTCCTTCTTTCTTTCTTCCTTTCTTTCTTTCTTTCTTTCTTTCTTTCTTTCTTTCTTTCTTTCTTTCTTTCTTTCTTTCTTTCTTTTTTGGTCCTATAATTGTTTTATAATCTGTTGAGTAGATTAGTTGTTATAAGTCCTAAAATAAGGAGAGGGTAGTCTAGGTCTATCTGAAAAAGTGATTGCGGCGGCACTTGTGTTTCTTACGACATTTTAAACTCCTGGTCAAACAGATGATTTATTGGAACGCTCTACGATTGTGCTAGAAATGTACTTTCCATTTATCGGAGTTACGCCGAAGAAATACTGCCAACTCACGAGGAGTTTCCAGGATCATGTCAACGACCCCTCTTCTGGCCCCGAGGACAGGTGGTCAGGGACTGGGAGCGGGGCCGTGTCTGCACTGCACCAGGCAGAACGTTTTGGGTGGGCAGTGGTCCAGCGCAGCTAGGCCCGCGATGCCACAGCAGCAGCGGGTCGCAGCGAGGGTGCGGTCCTCATGCCAGCACTGTCCCCCTCTGCTACGCAAAAGCCTGCGTTCTGGGAATGGGGACGGGGAGCAAGAATGAGAACACAAAGTTGGTATTTTCCAGGGTCCCAAAATACAAGCCTTTTTTTTTTTCTTCCCTAATTTCATTACTGATGTTCCAAATGTTTGTGTAATAAAATCTAAAGTTAAAAAAAAAAAAAAGCCTAAAAACATACAAACAAACATGAAAGAGGTGAAAGCTGAAGTTAAAATTGTTTTGGAAAAGATTGTTCAAATTAACAAAAGTCTGGTAAATGACCGTCAACATTTTCGAGTTGGTTTGTCAGACGGCACAGGCCTTCTCGCTGTCCGACAAATCGGCACTTGGTTCTTCTACTAGAATATACTAAGGTACTGATGCTGCACTAATGGAGTATTTTTCCCAGGGTCATTTCATTTTGTTGAAGCAAAACCAAATAGTTCAAAATACACACACATACACACACGCGTGCGTGCATGCACACACACACCCGAATTAAAGGAAAATCCCTACTTTCAAGGAGCTTCCTACTTAGAGGTAAAGCTGTAAGAAATAAAGGCCCTCATAATAAAAGTTGTCACCCATATCTCCCACAATAGCTTAAGTTTCTAATTAGACCTTTTAAACATACAGTCAATGCAACCAGGATGTGAAATGCGTTTGAGCTAATGTCACAATTAGAACATTGGCATTTGCATTCACTGACTTTTCTGTGCTTAAATTTGTAATCTTAACTTTGCTTTAACCAGTTTTTATGTTTAATTTCTTCTCCATTTTTTGAAATAACAGGAAGAAACAGACAGTGCTTACTCGCGTTTGCATTTAAATAGCCTTGTGTGGGCTGTGGGTTACCACCTCATTGAGCTGAGTAGACTGAGGAGGGGAAATGCTCACTTCAGTTGCTAGAACCTTGTGCTGCTGCAGGGAGCTTCCTGCCAGGCGCCCTTCCCACCAGCAGGCTGGATTTTGTTGTGTTGCCTGGAAATTTACAACAAAAAACAGGGAGACTAAATTTCTAAAAAGTTCTGGATTTGACGGAAAGCGACCAGAAGGCAAATGCTGGAGTGGAAATATTAAAATAATATTTCTTCCTTCAATCAGACCGTATTTCTAAAGATGGGAGAGAATTGGTTCCGCTGTGGAGCTACTGGCGGAGACAGAGCTGGGTCAGCGCCAGCTGTGTGCTCACGGTGCAACTAGTGTTGCTAGGATTCAGCCGTCGACCAACCAGACGTGGGGGAACCCCGCAGGCGAGGTCAGGTCGGGTCTAGCATCAGGCACTCTGTTCTCTGTACACACTGTATTTGTTACAGTTTGTTCCTCCTAGGAACGCCCAGCAACATGGACCCTCGGTTGGGCAGGGGCGGGGGAGCTCCTGGATCAAACCCATCCTGTAGGAGGGCAGGTGGGTGGGCAGATGTGCTGCCTCTGTTTACTCTCTTGTTGGGGGGGGGGCTCCATTTCCTCACAGCTGCTCCTTTCCTGTCCCACTCCTGTCTTGTCTTCTGCGGCTAACCCTGCCATCTGCCTGGCATTGCAGAGCCTAGGGGAAGGAGGAGCAGAGCCCATCCCAGCATGGACACTGACCCTCTAGGCCAGCCCCCAGCAGAACACTGTGACAGCCACCACTCACAGCCCTGGCCATGCTCCAGCTCCCCCCGCCCCGCCCTGAGTGCCCACCTGGGGTACACCACTCACTGCAGAGCTGGGATGCACAGCCTCCACGGGCCAACCCCAGGCCTCGGAGACGAGATGCAGAGGGGAAGGAGCTGAGGAGGGAAGGGGCGGTGAGGACCTGGGGGCAGGTGGCTTGGAGCAGAGCGTGGGGGCCCCAAACGGAGCTTTAGGCAACTGGGCCACGTCCTCCGAGGCGGCCGCTGGTTTCCGAGTGTGTGAAACTCTGTTTCGCCGGGATCGGTCCCTGGGAAGGATGCTGCTGGCCCCCATGCCACATGGGGGGCACCAGTCCCGAGTCTCCTGACACCGTGGGCTTCCTCCCACCACAATTTGTCCACACTGTTCTGCAGGTGACGATGTGAGCCTTTCCACCTCCTGCTGTCCTGGGAGGCCTCAGCTGCGTCCTCCATGATGGCTGGACAGGAGCCTGGGCCCCGTCCCGCCTGGCTCTCTGTGGTCACCGAGTGCTGGGCCTGGAGGGGTTCGCTGCACCTCTGGCACCTTCATATCCTGTGCTGGGGCGGGGTCAGCTCCTTCCCCATAAGGAGGCCCTTCGGAGTCCCGATGCTGGAGGGGCTTAATAAAGCATCGCCTGCCAAAGGTCAGAGCTTGCTTCCGACCACTGCTCCAGAAGCTCGCGCGGTGGGTCGGGCCTGCGGGGAGAGCTCTGGACACGCTTGCACATGGTTCCACGAGAGCCAGTGGGCGGGGCGGGTGCATGGACCCCGCCGGTGCCCTCTCGGCTGCAGACACTCCTCCTCCTGTGCAGAGAAGGCACAGCTCCACCGAGACGGCAGACGCTCACCAGCACGAGGAGCCGGTTCCTGGGAAGGACTTAGCTCCTAACGGAGCACAGGGAGGTCCTTGAGAGGAGCAGAGGTGAGGGTAGGTTTCCTCATTGCAGGGGAAGCTTGAATACTGTTAAATTTCAGATTAGATATGAAGACCCCCGTTCTGTTACAACGTCATACATGTGTGTACACAGACTACATCTGTATGCGTGTACCTACAGTCGCTCGATCATGTTCACAGTTTTTAGTGTTTTTAGTTTCTTAAAATGCAATTTCTGTGCATAGTTACACTGTCAGGACTACGCTTATACACATAAATTAAAAAAAAAAAAGATTTTATTTATTTATTTGACAGACAGAGATCACAAGCAGGCAGAGAAGCAGGCAGAGAGAGGGGGAAGCAGGCTCCCTGCCGAACAGAGAGCCCGATGCGGGGCTCCATCCCAGGACCCTGGGGCCATGACCTGAGCCGAAGGCAGAGGCTTTACCCCACTGAGCCACCCAGGCGCCCCATATACACAAAAATTTGACATTACTTTTTATTTTTGTTGATTTCTTCATTTTAATTTTTATTTAATTGAGAGAGAGAGCGCTCACGCACACACAAGCAGGAGGAGCAGCAGAGGCAGAAGGAGAAGCAGGATCCCTGTTAAGCAGGGGGCCTGATGCGGGCTGGATCCCAGAACTCCCGGATCACGACCCAAGTCTAAGGCAGCCACTTAACCCACTGAGCCACCCAGGTGTCCGCTGATACTACTTTTTAAAATTAATGTGACATAATCACTTTTCCATACCACTACATAGTCTGTATAATCGTTGTTTTTAAGATTAAATGCCATTTAATAGCTCTATCAGTGTCCAATTTTTGGGTATTTAAGGTGATTGGCATTTGGGGCCATGTATTAATATAACATTAATCATGTATTAACGCCTCCAATGACCTCTTTATATTTTACATTTTGCTTGAAAAACTACCTTGTGTGTTAGACTCTGAATTACACTGAAGTGAAGAAATGCAAAGCAGGCAGTGGTGGTCAATATGCAGGCGTCCGGCGGGCGAGCACAGCCTCTTCACGGGGGGAGCAGAGGTGGAAGTTCTAGAGGTCGCAGTCAACCCCTCCCCCGCCTGTGAGCCCTGGGCTCACCTTGGCCTTGAGTTTCCCACTTGGAAAGGGAAACAGGACTCAACATTTCCCAAACATCGGCGTCAAACTGGGGACTTCACACATGTTTTCTTCGCTGATGACTGGAATATTTCACAGGTGAGAGAAATGGTGAAGGGCGGCTAGCCTGCGGCCCTGCTGGGTGGCCATGTGCTGGGCTGGACCTCACCCTGCTCCCCACAGGACCCCCCATGGAGGGGAATCAGACGTGGTTTCTCCCCAGTGTGGACATGAGCACATTTCAATCCTGTACTACTGAATTACTTGTATATATTGCTAATATGTATCTTAGGAAAAAAATCCACACTTCTTGTTAAAAATGTATCTTTCCTAGGTTTTTATTTCAATTAAGATGTCCACATGGCCCAAGACCAACTCTAGCAGAAATGGGGTCACCTGCTGCCTGGGGCCAGGTGGCTGGTGGTCACCATGGGTCTGTAGCCCACCCGGAGGCAAGAAGCTCTTGCCTGGTCAGGGCCGGCGGGGAAGGGCGTGTGCCCAAGAAGCCTCCGGCAGCCCCGCAGGTTTGGGCAGAGCTCCGCCATGAGCAGGATGCTGATCACCCCAACAGCAAGACCTCTTACACCAAGAGGTGACTGATGGCTTTGAAAAGCCAGTGTCCGTGAGGACTTGGGGAGCGCCTTGGTGGTGTGCGGTCAGAGGAGTTTTGGACATCTTCATCCAGGTTAGAGTGGACGGGCCTCAAGGGCTGATACTCACGTCTTCTTCTTTTCCTTTTAATCACCTGAACGCAGATTCAGAGACAGGCATCCCGTGTGGTCATCGCAGTAACCAGGAGGCAAGTGGGTGTCCAGGCATCAGGTCCTCCCACGAGTGCCGCCGTCGGTCCTGGCCACCCCTTGCTTCTGAAAGCTCCTGGTGCCATAGGAAAATGCTACAATCTGATTTATTCAGTTTCTTCTGGGGTCCTCAGTTGGTACTTAATGTGAAATAACATGAAAGGCATGTGAAGACACCTTACCCACTGTGGCAGAGCTCCAGTTAAATTATCCGTGGTATTGGGAACTCGCAGGTCGTTGACTATCCCAATTTAATTTGGGCAGTACAGGACATTTCTAATAATTAATACTGTAATAACACTTAATGATCTGCACTCATGCAATCTGAAAATCCAGCTAATGGTGCAGTTTTTAGTGATTGCACAAACAGCAAGTTTTAAATGTGTCACATGCTGCTACTTCAGCATCCCGGGCCATGCAGGAGACCCTGCCTGTGGGGCTCTCACTGACCCCGACCTGGAGCCTAGACACGGCCACGACACGTGATGGGCTTGGTCTCCAGGGAGGGGCTGTCTGCTCAGCATTGCATCTAAGGCAGGAGAACGGAGAGAGCATGGCTCCTCTTCCAGATGGGGGGTACATTTCAAAGCTATGAGGAAAGTCACTAGAGAGGGAACCAGGAGATTGGAAATAAGGAACGTGATTGTAGAGTCTCTTCGACAAACTTCATTAGAAAGGAATTAATATTTTGGAGGCCTGCCCAGCCGATAGCGATGTCTTCATTACCTTGCTTTCTGCCGATCTTCCCTTCCGTTCGTACAACACAACCCGCCCTGGCAGCTTCTTGCAGACGGGAACACCCAGGCCTTTTCTGGAAACTCTAACATCCATCACTGTGTGTTTCGTGGAGGGCCATGGTGTCATTTTGTTCTCTTTTTAAATATTTTATTTATTTATGTGACACAGAGAGAGATAGAGAGGTCACAAGTAGGCAGAGAAGCAGGCAGAGAGAGAGGAGGAAGCAGGCTCCCCGCTGAGCAGAGAGCCCGATGTGGGGCTCGATCCCAGGACCCTGAGACCATGACCTGAGCCGAAGGCAGTGGCTTAACTCACTGAGCCACCCAGGCGCCCCTCTGTCTCTCTCTCTTTTTAATGGGAAAGATGTTCTAATCTATGCCATCCATTATTTCCAGAAGAACAGAAAATGGCCCGAGTATTTACGTACACAGCTAATGTCCCTAAGCTACCAAAAGCGCATCTGTCTGGGGCTGCTTTCCAGGGTGCTTACCTCATTAATGCCTGCTTTCAGGGACCCATCCACCATCATTCCGGGAAACACAGGCAGGAGACACACAGGAATTTCGGAGGAAAACCCTCGTCGGACTCCAGACCCGTCCCAACCTCCGCTCCCTCCTTTCCCTTGTGACGCCCCAAGACGCCTGCGACCCGATCGCTCCCACAGCCCTCCTGCTCCTGGGGCGGGTCCCCGCCCGTCCACCGGCTGCCGGTGCGGACTACGGGCACGGATGGGCTCGCTCGTGAGTGTTTTAGAGCCTCGAGCATCTAAGATACTCGTTCACCAATATCAACGCTGCAAAAGTGCCGTGGAAGGATTTTAAAATTCGTCGGAGTTTACGAGCTGCGCCAATACAACAGGGAGACAGCACTCTCTTGTAGGAGAAGACTTGTGTTACAGTTATTATTACAAATTATTAGATTTCACTTTCCTGTCTTAATTCCAAGGTACTTGCGCTGTTTTCTTGCTGTTGGAAGCGGGTATCGTTCCTGCAGCGGGAACTTCTGCTCACCGAGGGCGAGCGCAGAGCCCATGGACGGCGCCGGAGGAGCTCCAAGGAGCTCGATGCAGACGAGGCCTTTCTGACTCGCCCAGCGGAGCAGGAGCAGATGCACTGACGCTCTGATGTGGGATGCACCTGGTGGAAGAAGTTTTAACTCTTTTGGAAGGTTCTGCTCCTCTGTCGGGAGCCCCCTTTCTACCTCTCGGCCCTTTGTCCTCAGGCCTGCACATTCAACTTGTGTCAGAGGGAACATCTCATTACCAATGAGAACTAAACGAACTGCTTAAAAGAAGGAAGCCCCATTAAAGGAACATTAAAGGGGCTTCAGTACACACGAGCCTAGAAATTCAGCACGAGGGCTCGACCCCGGGCCAACTTGCCCTCGGTTCATCAGCCTTAGCCTTCAGGGTGCTTGCTATCCATCGGGCTTTCCAAAAAATTGCCAAAAAGTCAGGGGCAGGAATCTGCACGACCCTGCTGTGCGCCGGTGAGATGAGCCCATGTTACAGGAGGGTAAACCAAGTCCAGGGAGATAATGAGGTGCTGGTACAGACCCCAGGTGCAGTCGTGTTCCCAGCGCGTCCTGCCCACTGGCCAGCGTTCACACCCCACCTGGGGACAGAGGACATTTCATGACCATTTCACGACCCTGAGATCATGACCTGCACATAGGCTATTTTCTTCCTCTTCTTAAGGGTGATGTATCCATGGTTTTACTAGAAGAGAGCAGAAAATCTTCAGTAACTGTAAAATTTGAGGTCTGATATCAAAGTAATGATTTTCATCAGAAACAACATGGCCAGGATGGATTCTTTTATTTATTTATTTTTATTTCCTTTCCTAAAAAATTGCTTTTTGTATCTTACCTCTTTCAAACATGCATTTGTGATTCTGAATACCAAAGGAAGGTATATTCATCAATAATTAAATATAAGTGGAAGATAAGAATTCTCAAAGGCCAGGAAAGCCAATGCACTAGCCGGCGAGTCAATGTGGCTTCTAAGGATGAAGAACATTTACTTCTGTAGGATAAATTATCGATACAGGCATGAATTCAATTGAGTTTTATTTGGATTAAAAGATGCTACTTGTCAACCTATTGATTTTACATGTGTGAATAAGACATTTCAATTTTATCTTAAGATTAAAATAAAAAGTTTCCAATGCTTGCTAGAGTTCATTTATCCGGGGGAAATCTGTTTGTAAGTCCTCACCCACAAGGAGGAAGGTTCAGGAAACTTCCAACTTTGCCACCGGGATCCACTTAGAATGACTTCTTTCACGTAAGTTCATTTTTCAGCAACATTTTAAGAATTTTTTAAAAATTATTTATTTATTTATTTATTTATTTATTTATTTTTAATTTTCAGCATAACGGTATTCCTTGTTTTTGCACCACACCCAGTGCTCCATGCAATCCGTGCCCTCCATAATACCCACCACCTGGTACCCCGACCTCCCACCCCCGCCCCTTCAAACCCCTCAGGTGTTTTTCAGAGTCTCTCATGGTTCACCTCCCCTTCCAATTTACCCCAACTCCCTCCTCTCCATCTCCTCTTGTCCTCCATGCTATGTGTTGTGCTCCACAAATAAGTGAAACCATATGATGATTGACTCTCTCTGCTTGACTTATCTCACTCAGCATCATCTCCCCCAGTCCCGTCCATGTTGCTACAAAAGTTGGGTATTCGTCCTTTCTGATGGAGGCATCATACTCCATAGTGTATGTGGACCACATCTTCCTTATCCATTCGCCCGTTGAAGGGCATCTTGGTTCTTTCCACAGTTTGGCGACCGTGGCCATTGCTGCTATAAACACTGGGGTACAGATGGCCCTTCTTTTCACGACATCTGTATCTTTGGGGTAAATACCCAAGAGTGCAATTGTAGGGTCATAGGGAAGCTCTATTTTTTTTTTTTAAAGATTTTATTTATTTTTTTGACAGAAAGATCACAAGTAGGCAGAGAGAGTAGGCTCAGCTCTCTGCTGAGCAGAGAGCCCGATGCGGGGTTCAATCCCAGGACCTTGGGATCACGACCTGAACCAAAGGCAGAGGCCTTAACCCACTGAGCCACCCAGGCACCCCGCATTTTAAGAATTTTTAATACAGTCGGTCATGGTTGAATGACCCGGCCAAGGAGCAAAGCTACAGAACTTCAGATTTGTAAGACTGACAAACTCTTTGAGGAAATTTGGAGAATAACACTTCTTTTCTAAAAACGGCTTCCGTTCACATGAGGCTCCTTTTCTCTTGTCTTCAGATTTCTTTCAAGATTACATCAGAAAATTAGTAATTACGGCTAAAACTAAATCGCAAGTGTAAGTTCTGTAAATGAGGCTCTTTCGGTGGGTAGTTTCAGAGATCCTCTGCGGCACAGACTGAAGGACAGTGGCGTTTTCCCAGCGTTTACCTGCTAAAACATAACGTCTTCGAACAAATGAAACTTGCGTGATGTCAACATGATGACATCAGTGTGGTCAAGGGCACGGGCTGTAAGAAGTGGACAGTAAGAAGTGCACTTGCTTTTTCTTTCAACATAGACATCTTGTCCCACATCCTCTACGGATAGACTTTCAGGTGTTGTAGTTTGCCAAGACGATGCAAACGTTTCATGTTATGATTTTGGTACACGTTCAGTGTAGAATTTATGTAAACATACATCAGGGGCTGTAACTTAGCTGGGGAAGGCAGCCAGGAGTCGTATTTTACTGATTTCAGTTACTTCTGGGCTCAGGCGAGTTGCTAACCTACCGTGGCTCAGTATTTCTTGCTCAATACCTTTTCGAGCTTAGACACTTAAGATCCGTGTGTGAGCACCCGAGATCCGCACCCGTGAGCGGGTTCGGATCCGTGACTGAGCAGGTGTGTGTTAAGCTGTGTGGGCAGGTTCATGCGCTGGTCACCTTGACTTGACACGAGGGTTAGGCATATTCATGGGGGGCCTTCGTTTCTCGTGTCGTCCTAGGCTGGGGCCCGGTCCGCCTTCCCTCACCCCGGGGCCCCCACCCTTCCTCTTCTGCAGACAGGAGCAGTGAGAGGGCTGTGTGCTTTGCACTTGGCAGTCACTCGGTCAATGTGCCTGGCTCCCAGGTGTCCAGGGACCAGCCACGTGGCCATTCCTCAGCCAGGCGGTCCACGGTGTTAGGTGAGGTCCTCCCCTCTGGACTTCAGGCCCTGGGGGAGAATGGGCACAGCAGCACGGTGGGGTTTGGGCATGTCCTGGGCGCGGGTGTTTGAGACCAATGAATCCTTGCTCGTCTGTCTCGGTCCGGTGGCTGAGGAGCCCCCTCCTAACTTCAGGACCTGCCTCCATCTTGTACGAGAGAGAAGTTGTAGCACCTCCGTGAGTGGTAGACGAGAAAGAGAGACCTGCCTGGATTCCTGCCTCCATCCCTAGAAGCACTTTGCCTGTGGAAGGTAAGTCTAGGATCCCCAATCCTAAAGCTGATTAATCCAGACCGTCATTAAGCTCACGTTTCTGACGAGGAAACCGAGGTCCATCAGAGCGAAGGCCAGAGCTGAGTTCCTCACCTTACAACAGGGTCCGTGACTGGGTCACAGCGGATCTTCGGGCACTAGACTGCAGCCCACTGGTGTGGGAGGCAAGAGGCTCCTCACGCTTCTCTCCAGACGCTTCCCTGCTGTCCCCTGCCGTTGCGGGGAAGACGCGATCTTCTGTTTCTCCTTGCTGCCTTGGTCTGACGCAGTAACCGGAATATTTCTCAGGAGGAGTCCCCTGTGTGTGTGAGATGTAGCACAGTTGCTACTGGGTCTGTGTCGTGGGCAGTGCTTGGTTGGAACACCTCCGACACAACCCACGGCCACGGGTGCCCGGCCCAGGAAGGGCTCGGCGGTGAACCCGCGATAGCTGTGACCAGCGGCGGGAGCCCGGCGGCCGGGAGCAGCGGGCTGCGGGGAGCTCGTCCGTCCGTCTTCCCGCCCGTTCGCCGCTTCTTCCACAGGGTGCAGGATCTTTGCCTGCGATCAGTCTTCCCTTTGAACCGGGCAGCTCTCAAAAGTGACGTGCCCATCAGTTCTGTTGTGCAGGCTTCCTGGAGACACTGATGAATTTGAGGTTGGTTATCATATTCCTGGTTTTCCACAACAATCACCACAACAATCGGGCACGCCGGGCCGCTCACAGCCTCGACAGGCTCGGATTAGGCTGCGTGGAGCCGGGTCATTTTTCATAACCCTGTTCCCCTGTCAGCGTGTCATAGCCAGTAAAGAGCTACTGGACCCGCTCGCGCACATAAATCTTCCCTCCGCTGCGGCTCGCCGCGATTTAATGCCACTTTGCTTGGCCACCGTGCTCACGAGCTTAAAACACCTTCTGCTGGTGAAAGGCAAACTTATTATGATTACGGGGGAGTGCGTGAGATTTCCCCCAGCTCGGGCTGACGGGCGGCCTGGACGTTGTCATTTATCATTGTACACTACATCTGTCAACCAGAGAAACAATTTCAATAAAAAATTTCTGCATGAAATTACTTCGCTCCAGAGCGAAACTGCTTCTGCCTTTTGTGTGTGCGTTCTGCGTCTCGGTGCCGTTTTTGCTTTTCTCCTCCTCTTTTTTTTTTTTTTTTTTTTTTAATTTTGGCTGTGAAAGGTACTTAATGTACCAAAAACAATTTGTACAGACATTATTTTACCAATTGAAAGTGTGTACGCCTTGCTGAGGTCCCCCTTATCTAACTGTTGCTAATACACTTTCATGCTGTGCTCCCGCGGCTTCATTTTACAGTTGAGGAGATCACCCGCTCCATGCTGTGTTGGAAATGGGACCCTCGTCACTCGGGTCCGCAGAGTGCCGTTAACATGGGAACGACGAGCGGCACAGGGTTCAGGCATTAAACCGTCTTCATCGCTGCTAATGCTTCTTGTCGCAAACTTCCCTTCTTGCAACTCCGGCGTCTCCGGGAAGCGGAGTGTGAGCGGCAGAATCCTGCGTGGGCCCAGAAGGGCAGGACGCCGCGTGGCCAGGGCGGACGGCCGGGCCTCCGATGTGGGGGCGTCTGGAGAGCCGCCGTCACGCCGCTGCGGGGTCCCCGTGCGGCCATCGCGCCTGCCCGGCCGAGGAGGCAGGGATGTCTCTGGGGTCCGCCGAGCAGCCCTCATTCTCCTTACCCGCGTTTGGTGTCTTGCGGGAGCCCGGCGACGGCGAGCGCGGGCAAGGCCTGCGGTCAGGAGAGCCAGCTGGGCCAGTAATTGCTGTGAAATCACGCTCTGGACAGCCGAGAGGGGGGGCCAGCCGCGAAGGCCCTTGTTTTCCGCCCTGTCAGGTTTCTACCCAGCTATGGATTTGTTGTCATCGGCGCCTGATGATTCTGCTGACACCCCTGTCAGAAAATGAATTTTTCACTCCCCACTTGGTTGACTCCATTCCTAGGGTGTAACTCTGTCAAAAAATGCCACTCTCCAGCCGGCTGGCTCACAGGCTGGTGGTCGCGGGCCTGCGGGAGCCGGCCACCCTCGCTTGAGCCCAGCCGAGGCCTCTCACGGGGACACAGCTCGGAAGGGGTGTCCCACCTGCTCTGCTAATTCAATTAGTGTTAAAGTACCCCCACCCCCCGCCGCCACCGCCGGCTCCAGAATTCATGCCGGATGCGGAATATTCGTGCCAAAGGACAACAGGGACTTGATCAGACGACAGCGTTGGGTGTAAATCGCATTTCTTGTGCTCCCAGAATGGGGTTTGAGTGAACACCCTGGCCTCACCTGTAACAGCCCATTGACTCCTTACACAAAAACCCCAAAAATGTTGGGGTGGAGGAGTGGGACCAAGTCACAGTCAGTTCATGGGGAAGTCCAGGAAACACACGTAAAGACACACACAGTGTCCCCAAGCGTTTCCTTGGCTGGATTTGTGTTTCCTACACAGGAACAAAAACCCTCATCTATAGTCACGACGTGTTCCATGATCACTACAGGAGCCAAGGGAGCTGCCGTCAAACAGACGTCCCGCAGCAGACAGCAATGCTGAGTGTGAGCTTCAGGCTGGTCAGCAGGCAGACTCCCGAGGCACGTGAACGGGTCCGGGCCGGCCCGCGGGAGGTGCGCTGGAGGGAGGTGCTGTCGGCGTGTGCGCAGAATCGGGGGTCCCGGCTTCGGGGACCACTGGCCCTCTGTTTCTGATTGTGCCTCTGTCACACCGCATCCTCCCAGCCCCGTGTTCCTGCGGGTGAGGACGAGGACTGTCACATTGTGTACGTGAGTGTAGTGGCATGAAAGTGCCCACATACCTGTCCCAGAACTTCAGAACGTGACCTTATTTGGAAATAGGGTCATTGCAGAGGTTAGAACGAGGTCGCAGTGGCCTGGATTGGGTCCTGATTCCATCACTGGTGAGAAGAAAAGACACTGGACACGCACAGAGGACGGTCACACGAAGACAGACGCAGAGACCACGGGGCTTCATCCACAGGCACCGAGGGATGCTGGGAGCCGTCGGAGGTCGGGAGAGGCAAGGGGACTCCTCACTGGGTCTTCGGAGGTGGCCGGCCCTGCCCACACCATGAGTCCAGGCTTGTGACTCCAGACTGCTTGTGTACGTCCCCGGCCTGTGGCCCTTCTGCGTCATGGCAGAGGCGGGAAACTCACCCAAGGACAAGGGGCAGCTCCTGGCCCAGAATCACTGGGCAGCTGGGTGGGTGGGCCACAGTTCACCTGCCCGTCTGTCCGTGTTGGACACTGAGCCGCGTGGGAGGACACTGGCGGACGCTTAGGCCAGATGGCTGTGAGTGGCCCAGGGTCACGTTTAGAATGCCCAGACACCAGGACGGTGCCTTTGTACCAAAGATCCCACAGAAGGGCCCCTACATCCAGGTGCCCTTGGGGACGGAGGCCCTACAGACGCAGGGCTGGCTGGCCCCTCCAGCTTGGTCCTGCGACCAGTGTTCCTCCATGTTAACGTGTCTGTGGATCATCCTGACGCGTTCAACCTTCAGCCGTGGTTCTGACTCGGGATGTCTAGGGTCTAGACTGAGACTCTGCGTTTCTCAACAGTCTTCTGGGTGACACTGGTATTTTCTCTCCATGAACCCCATTTAAAGTAGCAAGACTTTAGGCACTGTCATTCCCAAAATTGGTGCTCTGTGTCCAAAAGTCTGGGTGGGTTCTAATTAGACATCTTACTTGTAAACCCCTTCGAACAGCCAGGAATTTAAATATCAGATGACGTAAATTGGAGACAATCTTGTCCTCCATCTCTTACCTTCTTTCTCTCCAGAGCGACTTATGACAGCCTCTCACAGCTGTTGTCCCCGAAGATCTCCAGATGTTAACTGCATTCTTCGATCACTCATGATGCCTTCAGTAATGCAACAGCTTTCCATGCAAGAGACCCTGCATGGGTCCTGGGCAAGATTCTGTTTGGGTGATACATAATGATCTATAGATTAGGATTGAATGATACATAAAATAGAGCCCTCAGATTGTGAACAAATATAACACAATTTAAAAAAATTAAATAGTGGCAAACACCTTGAACTAGAGTGTGTCCCAAGAATGTAAGACAAAATGTTCCCGTCTGGTCTTGGGGAAGGCACCCCAGAAGAAGTGACATTGGATGTTCCCCTGCAGATCTTCCCAAGACTAGTTCTTTCTTGTCATTCTTGTTAGTTCTTCACATGACTCCATCTGGAGCTTTACATGGAACCCTGCAACCACTCAAGTCCAGTCCACAGCCACACAAAGAGAAACCAGACCTTGGCACCATCGTGGCAGGTCGGGCCTGTGGACACCCATAGCTCAGGGCTACAGAAATGGCTCAGCTTTCTGATTATTCTGGGAATCATGCTAACAAGCCTTGGGGCTGTTGCAGCACCGAGCTCTCCGAGAACAATGTTTCTGATGCAGGAGCTGCTGGCGGATCTGAACCCAACTCCAGAGTCCAAGAACAGCACCAAGTCTGAATGCAAAAAGTCAGCACAGAAATTGAGTTGTTGAACTTGACAACCTGAATCTGGTTGATGGCCATGTCCAGGAGTGAGCAGGCTGGTGTGCACCCACAGGGATCCCTGAGCTGGAGGTAGACATCGCCAACATTGACTGTGTTTGCCTGTTTGTGGAACAAACCTAGAACCTGGGGGGAATTAGACACCCAAACCGTGTTTTCTGCACCCAGCATTTGGGACGGTACATAACCAGTTTATTGAGATGAACGATGGGTCAAAACCCCAGATTGAAACATCTGGGCTTAGAATTAGATGTGGGCAGGAGGGTAGAGCTTAGAAATGAGCCAACTTCCCTAGGGGGGCTCCCTTGACTGTTACTTCTCTGACTGGAATTAGTCTCAGAATCTAGAAGGTTCTAATACATAAACTGGCTCAGTTGTACCCAGACGAACAGACATCATAGGCACAAGGCTTTAGCTTCTCTCTGTCAGTGATTTTGGGCTGTGCAAAGTCATTTTTCAGATAGCATTTATCAATGCAGAATAATATATTTAAATAACCCAATTCCAGAGGGTCTGTGGGCTTGAATAGTCAATAGATTTTCTTTTACATTTTTTTTCCTTAAAAATTGTGAAAAAATACAGAAAAACATAAATAATAAGAAAGAAGATATAATCTGGTCCCTACCAACCAGAGCTACTGTTTAAACACTTTTATTTATTTGTATATTCACCTCCAGTCTTTTTTTCTCAAGAAAAATCACCTTATTGTTTTATAGAAATTATGCATGCATGCGATTATAAACAATTCAAATAAGGCATAATGGCATGTAAGTATAATAAGTTGCATAAAATTATAATCAGAAGTAACCTTCATAACCATTAGTGAGTATTGTTCCAAATATCTTTATGGTTATTTACAGGTAGAAAGATGGCTGGTGATGATACTTCCATGAAAATAAGAGAATACTATAGATGCTGTAATAAAAGATAGTAGTTAATGTTGTTTGAATTTAAGTACGTGGAAAACAAATAAAGTATATAGTAGAAATTTAAATAAATTTTTCTTTCTTACAAGAAAGGATTCCAGGTAATTAAGAACATAGGCTGGGGGGGTGCCTGGGTGGCTCAGTGGGTTGAGCCTCTGCCTTCGGCTCAGGTCATGATCCCAGGGTGTTGGGATCAAGCCCCGCATCGGGCTCTCTGCTCAGTGGGGAGCCTGCTTCCTCCTCTCTCTCTGCCTGCCTCTCTGCCCCCTTGTGATCTCTCTCTATGTCCAATAATAGGTAAAATCTTTAAAAGAAAAAAAAAAAAGAACATAGGCTGAAAAATACAGTTATACATAGTAAAAGGAAACACAGGAGACTTTGTTAAGAAAGTAAAGATGTAGGGCTTCTGGGGGCCTCAGAGGGTTAAGCCTCTGCCTTTGGCTCAGGTCATGGTCTCAGGGTCCTGGGATCGAGTCCCGAATCGGGCTCTCTGCTCAGTAGGAAGTCTGCCCCCCCCCGCCTGCCTCTCTACCTACTTGTGATCTCTCTCTCTCTGTCAAATAAATAAATAAAATCTTATTTATTTAATTTAAATAAATAAATCTTATTAATTAAAAAAATCTTATTAATTTAATTTATTAAATTAATATATTTAATATATAATTATATTCCCTATATAATTCCCAGTGCCTATATTCCCAGTGCTGTACCTTAAAAAAAAAAAAAAAAAGAAAAAGAAAAGAAAAGAAAGATGTAATCCACCCCACCAGCTTTCCGCTCTGGGTTCAGCTTCGCCCTGGCTGGGACTTCCGGCGTTACATTGTCTTACGTCATGCGACATACCGCGTTCTAGTAAAGTACCTTGTGTTAGGTGAGCTGATGCAGATTACATCCCACTTCCTCCTGTAACCATGTATTCCCTGTGTTAGGTTTTTGTTTTTTAAATAACTTTGCTTATTTATTTGCTAGAGAGAGCATGAGCAGGGGGAGGAACAGAGGGAGAAGCAGACTTCCCACTGAGCAGGGAGCCCCACAGTCCCAGGAAGCTAAGATCATGACCTGAACCAAGAGCAGACTCAACCAACGGAGCCTCCCAGATGCCCCTTCTGTTAGTTCTTGAGATAAACTGGCTCCAGGTCATTCTCAGTCCTTCCCACGGGCCTTTGCAGTCCTAGCACTGTAAGTGTTGGATTTGACTTTGGTGCCGGATCCACCCAGCGTCCCTCCCTCCAGCATACTCTCAGGTTCCTGCTCCTCCTCAGGATTTGAGTGTCTGAGCTTGAACGGCATCCTGGCTTGGGGGACCATGTGTGCTCGCTCTTCTCCCAGAACTTGGAAACTGAGCAGCACCCCTGATGTTGCCCCTGAGCCGGCGTTTCGTGGTTATCTTTTTGGGGGCGTATGGTGCTCTCTGACTTTCCTTGACCTTCAGTGGCTTAACCAAGTTGTGTCCACTAACTACAGGTTGTTTTCATCTTTTCTTAGAACGTGGTGTGCTCTCTTAACCTAGAACTTTTTTTTCCCCTTCAGTTCATGAAAAGAAAAATGTCTTCTATCAATTAAATTAAAAAATTTATATATAATATATATCTTATCATAATATAGTACATAATTAAATATTATTATATTAATTACATGTTTATATATAATAATTATTATTTAATTAATTATATTATTTTAGTATATGCAACATAATATATAATATATAAATACATTATATAGTTATATATGACCTATAATAATTAATATAGAATTGCGATTCTATATTAATTATATATAATTATATATTAAATTATATATGATTTATATATACATATAAATTTATATATTATTTCTTCTACAGGAAATACATATATATATATACATAAATATATATATATATTATTAGATGTTTGACAGTTTTAAAGACTGATAACAAAACAGCAGCAGCCCCCAGTCCCGGTTCCCCTCTAGCCTGGTTATGCCTATCAAGGGGGGTGGGTTTGGAGAGGGTATGTGGGCCCAGTATGCACCACTGCATGCCTTTGTAAATAAAGTTTTATAGAAACATTCTCCTGTTATGTATTATATGTATATAATATATATTGTATATATATATATATTCTGTTTCTATAACATTCTGTTATGGAAACATTCTTCTTGGTATCAGCAATGGCTGCTTTTATGCTCTATTGCCAGGAGTGACTATTTTCACAAAGTCTAAAATATGTCCTGTTTCCCTCTTCACAGAAAAGATTTTCCCACCTCCCAGGTAGAGGAAATCACCTCCAAATACAATGGCTGTTCCCTCTGATTTTTACCTCTTTGTACTTAGATAATTATGAAGGAAGAAATCCAGTTCTCTTAAAACTCTGCATAAACACAACAGCTAGTACTTCTTCTCTTCATCCTCCAAGCACATTTCTGTGATAGTTTTTGTTAAATAAAAATTGATAGAAACATAATGTGGTTTTCTGTGTCTGCTTACTATTGAACCATCTGGTACTGCCCTTTTTCTGTACAAATATCTCATATTCCTGGAATTAATAGTTGTCTTTTTGTCAGTTTGCATTTATTTTCTTTCTTTTTTTTTTTTAAAGATTTTTATTTATTTATTTGACAGAGATCACAAGTAGGCAGAGAAGCAGACAGAGAGAAAGGAGGAAGCAGGATCCCTGCTGAGCAGAGAGCCCGATGCGGGGCTCGATCCCAGACCCTGAGATCATGACTGAGTCAAAGGCAGAGGCTTAACCCACTGAGCCACCCAGGTGCCCCGTCAGCTTACTTTTCTATGTCCTCAATGATAAATTCAGTCCTAACGTTCTGATGACACTGTGTGTTTTCTCAGTGTGGTCACATGCATGGTATTTCATCATTAATAAAAACATTAAAAAACACTGGGGGGAGTATTTATGCTTCAGAAGACTTCCGACCTCTGACCTCCTGCACCTGGACTGTTGAGCCATGCTTTGCTAACCTCCAAATTCTGGAACTTTCTTGCCAATTTTGTTGACAATTCTCGATGCCTCTTTGCTGGTTAAAACCCCTACTTCTTGGCTGTCATGTCGTCCATCTGTGGTATACTCCAAATGTGCATAGGGGTTAAGTTTCTCGAACCCTTATCCTATGTTCCTACCTGAGCTGGGTATAAAATTTTAGGCTCTAAGTTCATTCGTTTTCTTTCTTTCTTTTTCTCTTCTTTCTTTTTCCTTTCTTTTCCTTTTCTCTTTTCTTTCTTTTTGAGAAGTTTGTAGGATTGCTCCACATTATTTTGGCTTCTTCTGTTCCTTTGGAGAAAGTTGATGTCCTTCTAACACCTCATCCTTCCCCTCTAGACGTTTCAGGATTCTCTCTTTATCCCTGAATGATAAGACACTTTGAGGTGACATTCTTGGATGTGTACCATTTGCAATTAATTTTCCTGAGTAACTGATGTGCCCATGTGATCCCTTTAGTTCTAGGAGTTTTTTTTTCTTTACTTTTTTTATTTGATAATTTCCATTATTTCTTTGTTCATTCTCTCTTGATTTTAAAAACTACAACTTTTGTGTTGTTAATGAACATGTAAGCTATGACTTTTTCATACACTTTTAGGACATTGGTTGGGAGGTTGCTTGATGACATGGGGGGGCATGTGTGTTCTCGGAGCAGCACCTGTTTCCCAAGCTTCCAGTGTTCAAATATCATTGCAAACTCCCCACATCCAGGTATTCTGCATGACTTGACTCAAGGGGGCTCCTTACAGCACAGCAGCTGGGAGTTTTCTCCATTCTGGGTGTCTTGCTGTGGGTCCCAGGCCCTGACTTCCTGCTGCAGTCCTGTTTCCATCCACTTGCTGGGCATGTTCATAATAAAAAAAAAACAAAAGGACCAGAAGAGTGAAAGACATGCTCAGCTTGCATGGGCCTAGGGAAAGTAGTCCTATGGAGGAAATGACTCTTTTCCTAATTACTATGAAAATATTCAATCTAGAGCAACACAATTTCCTTAAAACCTCAAGATGAACATTAGTATATTCTGTGTTATTTTATTTTCAAAAGACATTTTTATTTCTATTTTCCTAACTTCTGCTCAAACTTCAAAGCAACTGTGGGATGATATTCATCATAAAACAAACAAACAAAACAAAACAAAACAAAAAAACAGAGCTGAATGAAACTAGTTACACGTCTGCAGTGTTTTAATTGTGTTGTTTTCATTCAGTTATGCTGCTCTTTTGCTTTCAGCAATTAATTAAGTTTCATTTCTTTTTTCCTTTTTGTCATTGAGTGCGTTTGTGTCTGGAGAGACGGAAGACGAATTGAAGGAGGGCAGGAGGCGGACAACACTTCTGGCCTCACACCCCTGTATTATCCTTGTTTTACCTTTGATTGGTTGTACTGGGAGGTGGGTCCCTGCCGGCTCAACCACCATGCCCAAAATATATTAATCCATAGTGTTTGGTTAATTTAGAAGGAAGATTCTAATTTTGTCCCACTGAGCTCTACCCTCAGCTCAGACTTGCTATAAATATGTATAAAACTGTACTTGGAAATCAACAAAATGGATGTTTCTTTAGTCAATGTTGTGTAAGATTGGTTGTTCTATCTGGAATAATCCAAAGAGTGTCCAATAAGTATCATAGGCCCAGAAATGGAAGGAAAAGCCAGAATGTTCTGGCTCTGGAGGGTGTGCTTCCTACTTGAGGGTTCACCCAAAAGGTAAACTGCAGCATAAGAATGGGCAGATGTGTGAACGGACATGACTTCAGGGGCGGGAAATGATTTCAGAGACACCGCCTTCAGGAGGAAGTCTCCATACGGTGTGTCCAGATGATGAGCCATTGTCTTGACAAAGGGGCAAGGCTCATGACAGGGACACATTTAGAAACCGAACAAGATCAGGAGAGTTTTTCTCCTAACCACTTACTGAGGTATAATGCACACACTGCACAATTCACTCCTTGGCGTTCACAATTTTGTTTTGTATACGTGGAACCATGCAGGGTATACAGTTCATTATACGGATTCCTTCCGTTGGTATAGTTGTTTTGAGAGTTCATCTACAGGGTACGTCTGTGAAGAGACCATTTATTTCCAGGGCTGAGCTGTCTTCCATGATACAGTTTACCGTACCTTGTTCACTTTGTCACCTGTGAACACATTGGGTTTGGAGCCACCATAAGGATTAACACAACGCTCTCCCCATGGACCATGCTTTACTTCCTCTAGGTAAACAAGAGGAATGGCAATGTGTGGTAAATAAATGTTACACTTTTAAGAAAATGCCAGCTTCTTTTTTTTTTTTCAAGGTAGATTAAATAATAATTTTAATGTGTGAAATATAAAACCTAAAATTTCACTTAATAAATTATATTCAAGCATAATCATATCAAAATTTTGTCCTTAGTTCTATTTGAGGATATTACTTTTTAAAAATTTCTATCATTTTTTTAAAATTTATTTTTTATTTATTTTCAGCGTAACATTATTCATTATTTTTGCACCACACCCAGTGCTCCATGCAATCCGTGCCCTCTACAATACCCACCACCTGGTACCCTGACCTCCCACCCCCTGCCCCTTCAAAACCCTCAGATTGTTTTTCAGAGTCCATAGTCTCTCATGGTTCACCTCCCCTTCCAA
>NC_081564.1:90251050-90251739 GCF_022355385.1 Mustela nigripes | reverse complement strand
CCTCAACGTGAGACAGGAATCCATCAGAATCCTAGAGGAGAACATAGGCAGTAATCTCTCCGATATCAGCCACAGCAACTTCTTTCAAGATACGTCTCCAAAAGCAAAGGAAACAAAAGTGAAAATAAACTTTTGGGACTTCATAAAAATCAAAAGCTTCTGCACAGCAAAGGAAACAGTCAAGAAAACAAAGAGGCAACCCACGGAATGGGAGAAGATATTTGCAAATGACAATACAGTCAAAAGGTTGATATCCAGGATCTATAAAGAACTTCTCAAACTCAAAACACACAAAACAGACAATCATATCAAAAAATGGGCAGAAGATATGAACAGACACTTCTCCAATGAAGACATACAAATGGCTAGCAGACACATGAAAAAATGTTCATCATCGCTAGCCCTCAGGGAGATTCAAATTAAAGCCACATTGAGATATCACCTTACACCAGTTAGAATGGCCAAAATGAGCAAGACAGGAAACAACATGTGTTGGAGGGGATGTGGAGAAAGGGGAACCCTCTTCCACTGTTGGTGGGAATGCAAGTGGGTGCAGCCTCTTTGGAGAAGAGTGTGGAGATTCCTCAAGAAATTAAAAATAGAACTTCCCTATGACCCTGCAATTGCACTCCTGGGTATTTACCCCAAAGATACAGATGTAGTGAAAAGAAGGGCCATCTCTACCCCCA
>NC_081564.1:90204816-90250950 GCF_022355385.1 Mustela nigripes | reverse complement strand
AAAAATAGAACTTCCCTATGACCCTGCAATTGCACTCCTGGGTATTTACCCCAAAGATACAGATGTAGTGAAAAGAAGGGCCATCTCTACCCCAATGTTTATAGCAGCAATGGCCACGGTCACCAAACTGTGGAAAGAACTAAAATGCCCTTCAACGGAAGGAAGATGTGGTCCATATACACTTCTTTTTTTAAACATATTAATGTACTTACCTTTTAGGAAAATTTTAGGTTTACAGAAAAATCAAGGAGAAACTCCAGAGAGTTCCCATTTACTCCATCTCCTCCCCCACAGTTTTCTGTGTTATTTAACATCATGAGTTGTTGTGTATTTGTTACGATTGATGAATCAATATAGGTAATTATTATTTACTAAAATCATAGTTTAAATTGGAGTTTCCTCTTTGTTTTGTATAACTTACAGGTTTGAACAGAGGTATGGCACATACCCAACACTGCAGCGTTATACAGAATAGTTTCAGTGCCCTGAAGATTCCCTACCCCTCCTCTATTCATCTCTCCTTCCCCCAAATGCCTGACAACACTGACTTTTTATTTTAAAATTTTAAAGTTTTTATATATTTATTATTTTAAGCAATCTCCACCCTGAGTGTGGGACTTGAACTCACAGTCCCAAGATCAAGTGTCACATGCTCTTCCTACAGGACCAGCCAAGTGCCCCATCAAGGCATAGTTCTGCCTTTTCCAGAATGTCCTCTGGAGGAATCATACAGGGTGTAGACTCTTGAGATCAACATCTTTCTCTCAGCAATGTGTGTGCAAGTTTCCTCCGTGTCTCTCCCTGGCTTGATAGTGCCTTTCTGTTCAGAGCTAAGTAGCGTTCCTTCATCTGAGGTGCCGCAGACGGCACATCCAGTCACCTGTTGAAGGACTTTCCAGCTCTTTTGTGAGGTTATGACACCATCCTGCACGCCCCCCAATGGCATACGGGGGTCCTAGTTACCCCATATCTTTGCCAAAACGTGGCATGGTCAGGTTTTCTAAATTTTAAGCATTCTGATATTATAGCATCTCATCGTGATTTTAATTTGCAGTTTCCTAACAACTAAGCACTGAGAACAACTTCTTATTACTTATTTGCTCTTCACATGTCTTCTCTGGTAAAGCACATGCTCAACAGTTTCCCCCATTATTTAATTAGGTAGTTTTTCCTCCTGTCGTTGAGCTACAACAGTTTTTCCTATGTTCTAGACACGAATTCTTTGCCAGATACATGTTGTGCAATGTGTTTCCAAGTCCACATCTTGCCTCTTAGTTTTCACAAGTGTCTTTTGAAATTACATAGTTTAAAATTTTTAGGAAGTTTAATATTCACTTTTTAATTTTATACTTGGTGATGTTTGTGCTGTTAAGAATGCTCTTTAAAAATCCAGAATTACTAAAATTGTCTCCTCTCTTTTCTAGAGAAGTGTTACGCTATTAGCTCATACATTCAGGCAAACACTCCATCTTGAATTGAATGTCATAGGCGATGTGGGGGCGGGCTGAGGTCTGTCGTGATGCACACGGATGTCCGCTTGTCACCTGCGCTGTCGGGTGTAAAGCTTATTATACTCTATTGATTTGCTTTGGCCCCTTTGTCAATAATAGATTGACTGTACTTGCATTGGTTCATTTCTACTCTGATATTACTAAAATATCTTTCAAAATGAAGATGAAATCAACATTTCCAGAAATAAGAAAGCTGAAATAATTTGTCACCAGCTCGCCAACACAATCAGCGCCGTTGCAGGACATCTGCAGACAGAAAAGCTGCGTCACCAGGTGGAACAGACCTACAGCTCAGCTGAAGAAGCAAGGAGCAGCCAGAGTGGTGCGTATGTGGTGCGCATGGAAGATTTCTCCGCGTACCTTTTAACAATCCCCTTCAGAGTAAATAGACCACGTAAAGTTGAAAAATAAAAATACACACACATAAAAGCAGACGTGTGACAATTAGCACAAAAGCCAACAGGGAGACAACGGCAGCATGTGTTGGAAGGTTCTTATAATGGAGGTGAAGCAGTATCATGTTACCTTATGGGGCGTGTGATGGATCAGGAAATACATGCACGGCACATCCTGAGACAGCCATTAAAAAAGAGGCATAGTAAATAGACCAATGAGAGAAATAGTACATTAGGAAAAATGCAGAATAAATTCCTAAGAAAACAAGAACCACAGGAGAAGGACACAGAAGACGGCTTTCAGGTGGAGGGCACTGAGCTGGGTGTGGGGGCTCCTGGGAGCTCTTCTGTGAGAGTCGGAGGAAGTGTGGAAATGCTTTGAAAGAATGAACAGAAAATTCACGCAAGAGTCAGAAGATTCATTGTATTCAGAACCAGATTGTTTTAGGGTTTCAACCTAAATTATTCCTACAGATACGATGAACGTTCAGTGCATATGGAAATAATTTTTATATTCTTAGGTGAAGAGAACTTTCTATCTGGATGATTCACGGGCTTGATGGTGTCAATGGGTGAGTTTCAAAGAGAGTGTAACTTTCTAAATTATACACAGAATTTTGCATACTTGGCCAGAAATGCAGTTTTCCTGGTTTGAGGTTCAGAGATTTTTATTTTTATTATGTTCTTATAAAAGCTCTTGGCCCAGTGATGTTCCACACCCACTTCCCTGCTTATGCCTTTTCCCCTGCAGTTCTGAACACCAGTTCTCCTCCAGAATAGGGTAAACCATGATTCCGGAACCTACCACCATTTACAACGACAGTTTCTAACACCTCCTTTCTCAGCGCGGACTGATGCCTAATTTCCCTTCTGAACCACACATGTCTAATTTCAAAAAGAAAAACAATCATAAAAAATATGCTTCTTTAGGGCTGGAAACTTTACTCTTTCCGTCAGATATCGAGTCACATCTGCTGGGCTATTGTCATCGTTCAGTGCAAATACTGTCTCAGCCCACAGAAGCCTGTGGTGCTTCATTAGCCCAGAAAAATGTACCAGAAACAGACATTGAGGAGATAAGGGAACATCCCATGCCTTGGAAAGAGAGTATTTAATATTAACAATCTCTGTGCCATTACAGTACATCTGCTGGGACAGGAAACGTCATGATTATCTGTGTTCCCAGCCTTCTCTGAAATTATCTTCCACACGATTTTACAGAAAAGACGGTTTCTGATAAATCTGGTTCAACAATTAATGTGCGGCGTTAAGTTGTGATTAGAGAAGTTGAATTGGAAGTAATGAAGGTTTAAAAATAGAAAACAGATGTAATATTTTAAATGACATTTTCTGGGTACTGTATGGATTCCCCCCTTTCAGTAATTAGCAAAATGTTTTCAGTTTTTTTAAAACAGCTTATTACTGTGAACACAATAAACCCATATGTGTAAAAAACAAATAAAAATTATGGGAAACAGATGATCACACACTTTGGGCTGTGTGGATAAGGAGAAATAGTAAAGCAAATAAATGACCAAGAAAATGTAGGGCCTCAAATATAAATCACCAAAATAACTCCAACAAAAATAACCAGTATTCAAGCAATTCTGGGAATCTGTTATTTAATGGAACGTGAATCATTTATGTCATAGAGAAGAAGATTATAAATCAGTAAATAAATTTTAGAGAATTTGAAAAATTCTACAGTTAAAGACTGAACCAATTCCACTGCATTCTTGTCTGCGTCTGCTATGTTGGCTTTCCTGAAGGAGACCAGAAAGACTGGCTGGAAATTCAAAGTCAGCAAAGACAGTCCGCTTGGAGCCATCCAGAACCACTGAACGCAAGAGTCTCTGTCTTTGTCCCTTGATGTGTCCCTGGTTTCTGGATTCTGACTGGCGATGCTGAGGGGGCGTGTGGTGACCAGACCTGTCAGGCATCCGACGCTGTAAGAACGCAAGACCCTCCGTGTATCTTCCACTTCAGTGACTTTCCGCAACAACCCACGGAATAATTTCCTGAGAAAAGCTATTGATGTTTTTAAAAATGAAATGACAATTAGTTTTAAGGAAATGTCAACTTTGTTTTATTTTTTGGTTTAATTTGTGAGTTTTGGTTCCAGCGAGTGACACTGGACCTCCAGACCATGAAGCCACCATGAGAGCAGAGGAGCCGCGACCCCTCTCTCCTGACGTGGAAGAGGTAGGGGGTATGACGTGGTCTGTCATTGTGTCCTTCCTGAAGGTCCTGCTGTCCCCGGGGCCCACGTCAGGCAGGCCTGCAGGTGGCGTGGTTGGGAGCAGGGAGACGGCTGGCAGGTGGGAGGGGGCACGGTGGCAGAACACGGCGGGAAGCAGCGCTATTCTTCAGACACGTGGAGTGTTTAAGCTAAGAGCAAGTACAGGTCGCTTCACTGCCGCGTTGGGGGAACACACTTCTTCAAACTGCACTATGGCAGGGTTCCACTTCCAAGAGCAAAGTCTGGGCTACAGCGATGCTGCTGCCCGGGCCAAGGTCTACCGGGGTACCCCGCCAGTCACAGCCTTAATCACACTTTGGGGCCGTGGCATCATCTTACCTCAGAGCAGGGAGAGGCACCACGACCTGGTGAGGGACCCGAGCAGGTGGGAGCGTGGGCTGGGGCCACAGGTGCGGAGGGAAAGCCAGGTGGAGAGGTTCAGAGCCCCCGTCCTCTCCGCACGGCGATGGTAGACGAGACAGAACGTGTCCCTCACCTGGACTGAAGGGGGACAAAAAAGCGTGGCCGGGGCAGTCACGATGTCCGGTGGGGGCGCTCTTCCTGAGCAATCCCTAGGCCCTGCGTGGCCCGCGGTCTTCAACCCCATGTCTGAGGCGGGTGCTCTGGGCCAGTGCCCAGGGACCCAGGAAGCAATGACACTGGCAGAGCCCTGGACGTAGGTCATGAGCCCGACATGGAGAACAAGACTCCTGGTGTGTGCTCCCGCGAAGGTCCCTGTCCCAGGAAGACAGTGGCGGGAGCCATTCTTCACAGAAAAGCACTTTTCTGTGATGGACGGATACCAACGACTTATAAAGGAAGATGGAACCAGTGGCTTTCTGAGAAGACAGAGCGCCACGGTGGGGCCTTTCTCTCTAGAATGTCTCCTCTGCCCCTCCCCCAAGCGGCGCTGATGGCCCTTCACGCACCTGCACCACACCAGCCCGCGGGCCAGGAAGCACGTTTTCTTCTTTTTGTCCTTGAGACCGTGGAGCAGTTTGGTTGCCCACAGTTTCCACTGAAGGGCCAGATGAAGTTAGTCGTGTTGGGCCCAGAGTTTCCTGCCAGGGGTTCCCTCTGGTGCTCTCCCGGCTGGAGGGAGGGCGGCAGGCTCTGAAGAGAAGGAGCTGCCAAAGCGAGGGACCCCAGGACACCCGAAAGCACAGTGCCCACCTGACAGACACACTTGGGCCGGTGGAGGCTCAGAATCACGCATGCGGCAGGGCGGTCCGCCCCAGCTGGGGGAGGAGTGTGTCTTATCCAGAAATGAAATATATGATGTTTCAGGGCCAAGCGGTGAAATTATCAGAAGGTGGTCCCCCCCCCCCCCCCCCCTTAAAACCTTATCTTCATTTAAAGTCAAGTCGGGCTCCTATTTGGCTGCACGGATTCAGTCATGGAGTGATTGACTGCGTTCGTCTGCTAAGGCAGTAAGTGAAAGAATGATTTTATTCCACAAACAAACAGCACCACGGAGAGTGGGGATAGTGGAGGCTCCGCCGGCCTGCTCAGGGCACCGCCGGGAGCGTGAGCGCTCATCGCCTCCCCGGGAGCCCGGCCGACCTTTGCCCCCGGCATGCGCACCTGCGGATTCCCCGCTAGCCCGCCCGCCTTCTGTACCTGCGCCCTTTCAACAGAGGAGGAAGCATCTGGACTGCCCCACACCTGGGGATTGTGTCATAAATTCGTTTAAAGATGCTTATTTGAGAAGGAAAGCCCTCTGCCCTACAGCAGAAGACGTACCTACTCCGTGCTAGTTTTATCGCAACATTATTGCATAATTCTTTCAAGTTAATACAATTAGCTCACAATGATTTACAATTGTTTCAAATTAATACAAATTCAAATTTTACATATTCAATTTTTGAAAATAATAAAATTAATTTAGCTTCACATCCTTGTTATGTGTTGAGAGAACACTTTTATTCCGCTCTGTAGGTTGAATAATAAGATTGAACACAGACGAGGGGAGGGATCATGTATTTGTGAGATTGTGTGATGCTTGGGAAGAATTAAAACTCCTGCGTATGCCCTCATATTTCCAACAAACGGACAGTACATCTTCATCAACACTTAAGTCTCCCCTCCACACCCTAGTTGTCTGGGGGTCGCTGGGTTCTTCGACAGTAAGCGTTAAGCAAAACAGTTTCAGTCTTGCTCTCTGGTTCTACTCAAATCTCAGCGGGTGATCGGATAATCTGACCCAATGGCATTTCCCCTGCTACAGGAAATATAGGGGAGCAGTTCAGGTGTTTGGTTCATGAGGAAATTATTTGAACATAATGGTCCGGAATCCAACCAACACCAAATCGTTGGCCTTCAGCATGAGCCCGACAGAGTGGGTGGCGTTGGAAGCAGGGTGGCCGCTTCTCACCGAGGTGATCGGTGGGGAGGAGAGAACTGGCCAGCTACGTCTCCTCTCCCGAAGGAAATGCTCTTCGCAAATATAAAAACGGGAACAAGTGAAACGTAGCAAGACAGCGAGGTGGGCACAGCTGTGGGACGACTTCAGTCCCCGGCTGGGCTGGTTTTTATTTACGTTGGGAGAAGAGCAAATTGACTTGAAAGGTTCTTCCACTACAATCCAACAAAGGCACAAAAAACACTAGTTGGAGTGAGAAAAAATTCCAAGTTCTTCCAAGTAGTATAAAACAGAAGAACAAAGACAAAGGCTAGTTTTAACCCAGGAGCCCCCGAACCACAAACAACGGCCTTTTGCTCCTAAGTCCCATAAGCCCGCAAACGAGTGTGTCCAGCAGTGCAAGGACTCACACAAGCTTCCGTGCCTTTACACCAAGACCTGCCTGTGCGTCTCTGGTTGCGAATAGCAAACACCGGTTTCCTTTCCTAAATCTGAAAGTGTTGTCGCCGACAGGCAGGGACTGACGAATGCTATTAGAAAGTTAGCCCAGTCGTCCGTACAGGAGGAAGAGCTTCGGTCACAGATCAGGTGGGTAAATGAACATAGTTCAAAAAAAAAAAAAATTAAATACACATTTGGATGTGGAAGAAAAAAAAAGATCAGGCGGCAGCTCCTTATGCTACTGGGTTTAGTTATTAGCTTTTCAGGTAAATTTCACGTGACAAACTACTTCCTGAACCACTGGGCCTTTTCAAACCGTAAGGATTCTCCCAAAGTAATACCTAGAAATCTTTCCTTTTGTTCAAATACATCCCAGCATCACAGCTTACCACGCGTCCTTCACAGATACGAGTCTTCTCAGCATCGGGTGGGCCGGCCACGGCTGATGGGAAGTCATTTCTGAACGTCACGGGTGGAGCAATGGACGGGTGACCTGTCTTCATCTGCCCGTGTTGTCGTAACAGGAACAAAGTGCCGCAGACCAGGAGGCATCTAAACACCAGACATTCCTCATGGTTGCCCAGACTGGGAGTCCAAGATTGAGGCTCCGGCAGGTCTTGGTGTTCAGGGAGGGCCTGGTTCCAAACGGTGTCCTCTGGCTGTGTCCCTCATGAGCTCTAGAGACACTCACCCCATTAGGAGCCTCACCCTCATCACCTAAGCACCCCCGAAAAGTCCCACCTCCGAATACTATTGTGCTGGTGTTTGGTTCCGGTGTATGCATGAGGGAGAACACGGACATTTTGTCTATAGCACAGTCATTGATATAAATTGCTATTTAACAACCCCCCAACCCTGACTCTGTAGCAAAAGTAACTGGGTAGCAAATGGCATCCTGTGTGTGCAGAGGATTGAGTCTAGGTCTGCTGATGCGCAGCATAAACATGTAATTGCTTCTCCTAGAACCTGCGAACCACCTCCAACGTGTGGCATCAAGGTGGTGGGAAGGTGACCTTGGATGCCTGGGTCTGTGCAGAGGCGTTAACAGGAGGAGTGAAGCTGACACCCCCAGACCCCAAATTTGGCCAGTTTGGTCTCTGAGATGCTGGCCCCTGCCCCTGCCCCCAGGTGTGGCCCAGAGCTACAACATCTGTCTGGTTTTGATCTCTGATGGAGAACCCCTTTGGGTGTATCTTGTCCCACCCCCCCAGAAGCAGAGAGCGGTCCTTCTTGGCAGTTGGATAGGGCTCCCTAGTCCCCTGTCTCTCTCGGTCCATTCTCACAGCCCAGGCCCCAGGACATTTGCCTGACCAGCTCTTTAAACACCACCTTCAGCCCCCGGTGGTTCTCTGTAAGGAGAGAGCAGACACGCCGAGCTGCAGGCTGTCCAGATGCCGCCCGGGGCAGCGCACGCAGAGACATGGCCCTGTCTGAGCCATAGTCACAGACGACATTCACAGTGCTGGGGGCACCTGGGGGGACAGGCATCCTGGTCGCCAGCGAGCAGGTGTGGACTCCGTGGCCAGCGCGTCCGGGGGAGCTGCAGCCCAGCATTACTGAACAAAAGGAAAGAGGCAGCGTGTTTAATGAGAAACAAAGCATGATATGGAAGAACTGTGGTTTCACATTTTGAAAAAGAAATAGTTTGACTCCATTTCCTCTGTGTCCTTACCAGGTTTAATTTTAAGAGATGGCTTTCTTTTTTTGAGATAAATATTGACATATAACACCGTATTTGTTTTAGGTGTACAGCAGAAGGATATGATGAGATGGTCGCAGTTCCCAACAGCTGTGCTGAGGGACCCATGTGAGCTACGCTGCACGATTTGAACGTGTGGACTCGGGTGAGTGTTGATCCTTGTGTACACACGTGATGCTGTCACCACCGTGAACGACAGCCTGTGCCCTCCCGCAGGGCTGGGCAACCGTCTCTCACCACAGATTAGCTTTCCGCGCTCGAGAAACTCATATACCTGGAGCCACACATTAATGTACCCTCCGTCGGGGTCTGCTTTGTTTTGTGTTTTGTTTTTTGGTCTGGCTTCTTCCACTCAGCACAGTTTTTCTGGGATGTC
The DNA here is from genome assembly GCF_022355385.1 of Mustela nigripes. NCBI lineage: Eukaryota > Metazoa > Chordata > Mammalia > Carnivora > Mustelidae > Mustela > Mustela nigripes. The sequence goes on along the minus strand of NC_081564.1, from coordinate 90,241,927 downwards.
TTCATGTCGTTGGGCTGACTCAGAAACTATTCATGCACTTTTCTTGTTGAGTAGAGTGTGCCCTATGGCTGAGCCCTTGTCATTCAGCTTTTACTGGGTTGTCTCCAGTCTTGGCTGTGACAACAAGGCTTCTACGCACGTGTGCACGGACACGTCTCATCTCTGGGATGATTAAAACTTAGTTCTCCAAGGGAGATACGTGGGTAGCAGATGAGCACATGGAAGGATCCCCGCTAGTCATTATGGAAACAGAAACCACCGCCCCAGAGAGTCACGCCCTTAATAACTTGTCTGAAGTTAGGATGGTGGACCATCCCCAGGGTTGATCAGGATGTGGAGGGGAATGAAAAAAAAACCAAAAAACAAAACAAAACCAACCACAAAGACTATAGTATTCATCAACTTCTTTAAATGCCTGTGGTACTTAGTCACTCACAGTGCCCTGCTGCCCCAGGTCAGCGGATGGGGACAGGGGCCCACATCCCATGCGGGTGAGATGGTGGACAGCTGGAACCAGCAGACCCCCGGGCCTGCCGTGCGGTGGCGAAGGCCCGAGGAGAGCTGTCTGCCCCGGGGTCCGCGCGGACGTCAGTGTGAGGTCACTGAGGGGGGCGGCGACACAGTGACCTTTCCCCATCTCTGGCGTCATAATTCCACCAGTCACTTTACAAAGCTTTCTTGACCCAATCTGAGTGGAAGCAAGTTGAGAGCGAGGGGAGCCATGGGTGGGGACATGGAGGAGGCAGAGGAGTAAGGATCTCGTGGAACAAGAAATATGTCAAGGCCTAAGTGGGGTGTGGACGCTGGTTAGACACGAGGAAATCCTTAAAGAGTAGAACAGTCTTGTTCCAGGGACTTACCAGGGGACAGCCGAGTGCCAGGTGCTGAGCTAAGCACCGTCTGTGTACAATCCCATTTATTCCTCGCCGCACCGTGCCGTGGAAGCTGTGGCTCCAGCTACCGTGGGGCACCCCGGATTCACCCATTTCCGCATCCCGAGGACAGACCACCAAGCAGACACAGGATTAACTAGATCCAAGGGACACGCAGACCCCTTGTGTGCTCAGTCGTGATAACGTCCCTTGGGGAATGGATGCCTCTGGAAGGAAGCGGCTCCTGAGGGTCATGCTGTGAGCTGGGGGGCGGGCGTGGGATCTGTTTTGTGCGGTGGGTGGGGTTCTGTCTTCCTACCCGTGCTGCAGTTGTCTGTCTGAGGGATTCTTGGTAAAGAGAATGGAGAAATGAAAGAAAATGATGCCGACAATGAATGACCCAGAAAGTAGAGAGACGTTGTAAGAACTTGCACCCGCTGTCAGCACCGGGGACACATTTTGGGGGTGCTGGGTGGGCGCAGACAACCTCCTTAAAGCATTAGCTCAGACGAAGCGAGCAATTCTTTGTTGATTTCTAATTTGTTCTCCAACGGTGAAGTAAATTTTCCATCTCCAGCAGAGAAGAGGGAGCTGGGTCTTCCATCAAGGTCTTTGCCCTTTTCACTTTTCATTCTACGCTCGGAATAAAAACGGGAAAGGAATTTCCGGGCCAGAAGCTGATAAAGAGCACACAAACAGAGTCATCTGGAAAGTTCGACCTTAACGGCAACCGTTGGGCATTCTTGAATATGTGGGGAAAAAAAAATCACTGTCAGAGTCTCCAGTCTCAGAACGTTTACGAAAACCAGAATATCTGGTCAACCTCCAGAACTTCCTCCCAGGAAGCAGAGTCCTACAAGCAGATAGCAAAAAGGAAAGCACGGTTCTTCCCAAGTCTGATGCGGCCTTGAGAAGCTGGACAAGGTGGGGGACTCTCCTCCCGCGCTCCGCCACGCCGGGCCTCGCCGCACAGCGAGCGCGTCGGAGGTTCAGTAAGCCGCGGCGTGCGGGGTGCGCAGAGAGGGACCGGGGCGCCGCGACCCATTCTTCTTTCTGACAGCTGCTCAGATACAGGACTGACAGCTGGACTTCATCACTTGGATTAATGGGTTAAAACTTGACATCTTTTTAGTATTGTAGGTTTTGTTTCCTTTACCAGCCTGACTTTCATGTGCAGGGCGCACTTGCTACAATATCCTGTGAGCAGTACACTTGTCAGGGTCTATTTGCTACCAGCTACCGTGATGGTGACATCGGCCATGCCTGTGGTTTACCTTTTGACCTTATAGAGGCAGCAGATGGGTCCAGTAATAAATCCCGATTATTAGTGCGGGAGCCAATAGCTTGGGAAGGCAGAGATAAAAGTCGGGCAGTTTCACACTGCGGTTCTGGGTACCGGCGCTGAGGCGGAGCCGCGCGCCCTGCCGGCGAGGGACGGGCAGCTCAGACCGCTCGTCCCTCTCCGTCTTCCTCTCCGGCTCTTCCTCCCAGCCCCTTCCCCTCCCGCTTCCTTCCTTCCTTAGTTCCTCGTCGGATCTGCGGCTGGCTTCCACTCACTATTTTACAAATTCACCCAGAGATCAGGGCCAACCCGCGTCTGCTGCTGCGCTGTGGGACCTGGGCGAGTCCTAGGACCTCTCTGTGCCTTGGGCCGGCGAATGACCGTATGCTTCAGAGATAGTGATGAATTCAGGCAACCCATCCATAACGGGCCTCATGCCCTTTACACAAATGCAAATAAGTCTTCCTTCCTTTCTTCCTGCCTTATTTCTTTCTCTTTCTCTCCCTTCTTTTCTTTTTCTTTCCTTCTTCCTTTTTTTTTTTTTTTTTTTTTTTTTTGTGTGTGTGTGTGTGTGTGTGTGAAGCATCAAAAGAAGGATCCTGAAATGATTTTAACGACAGAAGCAGGGGCTTGTGCCCAGAGCTCACCACACAGGTATGGGGGAAGGAGGCGGCCTGGCTGTCAGCGAGCAGACAAGACTCTTATTTTTAAAATTCTTTTATGTCAGTATTCTACCCCACTGGGAAATAATGTGTGTATTATGGCTATAGTCCATATTTATTTATGGATTTTGAAATTCAATGATTCATATAAAAATTCATAAACCTCTTTTAAATTTCTTTTGATACATAAACAACAGGTGAGGAAACTTTAAGAAATACTATTCATGTGTCATGTGATTTTTCCAAAGACGTTTCCAGATTGGCCTGACTTAACAGGAAAATTCAGTCTGTGTTCTTTCTGTTTTGAAATTTGTGTTTCAAGGATTACCACAAACCATATTTTTAAAGGATTTGGAAAATCCGTGAAGTAAACGTTGTTTTTGTGAAAGTTTTTTCACAGATTAACTCCTTATTAAGCTGAAAGTTTGGGTATCATATTTATAAAGCTATTTTCATTTTAAGAGCCATAATTTTTTTAAAGTGAGAATAACAGCTTCTGGTAACGTTAGTCACAGAAGCTTTCAAAGGCCTGTAGCACGTGCGGTAATCGGGGTACACCGGAACCGGATGGTGGGGCATAGTGACTAACGGTGTTTCTTTTGCAGGGATTTCTTCATGAAAGTGATAAATATATTCCTGGGGCAAGAAAACATTATTTTTGAAGTACAAAGTAGAATCCCATCTCAAAAACAGTGCCTGTCACAAAGTTAAAGACATTTCTTTTCCTTAATAGAAAGTTAACTTCTAGACAAAACAAAAGCGAACATAAAAAACCAACCGAAAGCTATTTTCAGTGTTACAAATTGTCTTGTTACTTGCTTACAAAGTAATTTTTCCAATGCAAACTGACACTGTTTTTTTCCTAATGCTGAATCCCAGCAAGGGAATTACATTGTTTCATTATGTTCACATCCGGGAAGCTTGCGATAAGACTCTATGTGAATATTAATTTAATAAATCAATAGATGCATTTGAGCCAATGAATAATCTCACAATGATGTTTTGTAACTAAAACCCAGGGCAGAAACTGTCATTTTAAAATGGAAGCAGTTGGCACTAATAAAGTGAAACATGCAAACGAGAAGCTTGTTTATTTATTAATGCGTGTGAGAGACATTTTAATCAGAAATTGGAACAACATGAAGTCATTGATTTTACTTTATCAGTGTGGAGGGCAGATGTTATTTCAATTCCTGTGTAGAAATTAGGGGTTCCTGGTTTGTCCAAGGGAGTGTGAGGATGTGTGTCTCTGTGACCTGTGTTACTGTGCCGGTGTGTGTCTGTGCATGTGTTAAATTGTGTGTGTGTTTTGTGTAAATGCCCAGTTGTTGTTGTTCAACATATACAGGTGTTTAGGTTTTTTTTTTTTCCTTTTGCAAAAACAAAAATAGCAAACAACCCAAGGGCTAATGTACTAATTATCAGGGCCTGTGCAAACCTCCCCAAAGCATCTCTTCTATAACCCCTGGAAAAATTCTGACATATTAGAAACTGTTTGAATTAGCGTAAATCAGTAAGCAACAAATTGGTACCAGCCCAATAACACAGGAGTGTGGTGCATACTAAGGGACTTTGTATAGCTGAAATAACCACAGAGCATAATTGACTTAATTCAACTCAGAAGTATCCAGGAGTTCCCAGAAAGCACTGCACATGACATTTCTGGGGTGACCGAGAAAACGGAGGTCTGTCTGCAGTGCCCATCTTGAGCACACGTGTGTGCATGCATGTAATCTAACAAGAACATATGAATAAGCATGAGAGATAACCGCAAGTGGGAGAAGCAGGGTCACCATGTGTCTTGATTCTTTTTACTACAGGAACTCTATGTTTTTAGGAATAATAGTTACAATGAAAGCACACCTATGATCAAGCTATGATTGCTTATAGTCAACAACCTTTCTGGCCTATACGGGGCGATTGGAAAATAAAAATGTAATATCCTTATCAAAAAACTATTTTCCTTCAAAATGTAAACTATCTACAATGCTGAAACCTTTCTTTAAAGGTAACAAAAGGATTATACCAAATGCCCATTGTTTTTATGCCACAAAGCCTCACATAAATCTCAAATTATTTCACTACTTATGATAAATGTAATTTGGTTTAAATAGATCCACAAAGATTCAACTATGTAATAAACACCAACATTTTTATTTATTTATTTTAAAGATTTTATTTATTTATTTGACAGACAGAGATCACAAGTAGACAGAGAAGCCGGCAGAGAGGAGGTAGGGGAAGCAGGATCCCCACTGAGCAGAGAGCCCGATGAGGGGCTCCATCCCAGGACCCTGAGATCATGACCTGAGCCAAAGGCAGAAGCTTAACTCATTGAGCCACCCAGGCGCCCCCAACACCAACATTTTTAATAGCAGTCAACAAATTTTCTTCATAATCAGGTTGCCCTCCTTTGAAACATAGTAGATGATCAAACAGGTGGCTGGAGTAGATGCATTTTTAATTTTGGAACACAAAACATGGAAGAGGGAAGAAATATTCCCTAATTTGAGGGAGGTTTGGAAGTAGAAGAATTAAACATTCTTGATCATTTTAGGCCTGCTCTTTTCTAAATATGAAAACTCTTTGATATCAACAGAAGCAGTTCTAACTTCCTCATTGTTCTAGTGAGGTTAGCACAATGCTGGGCTGTGGGAAAAGTTTAGGAAAATATTAGGTAAATGAGTGAATTAATAAATGAATGGATAAGTATCTCAAATGTTAAATGAATATAAGCAGTTCAGAAAAAAACAAAACAAAAAGACAAAACAAAACAAAACTCAGAAGAAGATTCCTAAGACGAAATCTTAATTTCCTTTTTTAAAGAAATGTTATGAACCATAAATAATTTTCTGCTTGTAAGGATGCGGACCAACACAAGCGCCATGGAGGAGGAGCGAGAATCCAATAGACCCTGCGGGGTCCACATGTCTCTAAAGACTTACATACTTAAGAGATGATGGTCCGAGACATATGGTTTAATCAGGATGCATTTAAGCCTTTTCTTATCTGCTTAAGAATTTATTTTTCCTCTAATTTGATTCATTGTTATTCTAATCTGAGTTGTAATTTGACTTTCCTAGAAGGAAATAGATAGATAGATATTAATACCTATAGAGAAAATGCAAATTTTCAGAATGCCCCAAACAAGAACACGGAACAGGAGGTGGGCTGCCGGGGCCGCGGGTCCTCTCCAGGCACCCTCCACGGCCGGCAGCGACTCCCGTCTGCACGGTAATCCTAAGTGGAAGATAATGCAGTGGCAGAGGGACTCTGTGATTTCTATCTTGACATTGTGGTGTCGGTGTCAGTGCGGCTGTCTCTGAACGGAGCGATAAGAATCCAGGAGACAAGGTTGCGAGTCATGGCTTCCTAGTCCTGTGGCTTTGAGGGCTAGCAGGCCGAGCGCGGAGGCCAGCCCCGGCAGTCTGGACAGCGCCAACCGGCAAGGAATAGAGACACAGAAGCTCCGTCAGCTCACAGACCCCAGAACCTCGGGGCAGAAAACGTGTTTCTCTTTCTGGCAACACAGCACGCATGCTTCGTGAGGACGCTCGGGCTGTGCCACTCCGCCGTGTCTCAGCTGCCCACAAACAAGACCACCCACTCTAATCGTGTGCGGAAAGACAACTGCACATGCCTGTTTCCGTTTGAGAATGGACGTGACAATGAGAAACCATCCCAGGATGAAGCATGGATGGTCGTTTCTATTAGGTGAAAATTGATGAAATTGCTCATATTGGGATGCTGCCTGCTGACCGTCTCTGACCGGTAGAAAGAGCTGCTTCCCGTGGTTCGCCCTGATCATTTCAAACACGCACATCTCGGTACTGTGGGTTCTTACAGCTCAAAAAATACGTCGGGCAAAGCTTCCGTGTTTGTGAATCACAGGGATGGCCAGAGGGGCCCGAGGGCAGCAGCACAGGCCGAGTGTTGATGTGACAGAGCAGGGGAACTAGCACGGCCCGGCTTCCAGCCCCGGACTGAAGATTATGGCACGATTCACTAACTTCTGGAGGAGAGAAGGCGGCCGGAAGGGGGTCCGTGGGGACATGCATGACGTGGAGCTCAGATATCGGGTGGGGGGCTCACTTGAGTCGGGGGAAGAGCCAGGAGACTTAGCCAGCCGGTGGCGGTGAACCCAGAGGGCTACCTGGGGCAGCCCAACAAGGGAACACTGGGGACCCTGGTGTCCCAAGGGCAGGGGGCGAAGAAGCCACTCACACCGTCCTCACCCCTGGCCGGGTTTGGGCATCCAGGCTGCGGGGGTGGGCCTCAGTCTTCCTGAAACCAGGGCTATGCACTGCTGGCTGTTCCGTACGGATGTCAGCATCCGTCTGACATGCTGGATGTTTGAGCAAAGGATTTTGAGGCCAGAAATACAAACTTTTGAGAGGGCTGGGTTTCTACCATCAATAGTCCCAGCCCTAGCCCTGCCCATCTCCCATCCTCTGAATAATCAACCCCTGACCTCTGATTGCTGCCCTGCTCGCAGCCCTGAGCCTGGAGAGCTGTGCTGCCCCCCCGGGCTGAGCCCTCTGCCTGGCTGATAGACGCGTGTGGAAGTCAGCTGGGGCACTGCTCGTCGGCGAGGCCTCACCGGACTTCCAGACAGAGTCCCTCCTTCATCAGCCAAAGGATCCCCCTACTTTGCACTCACACGTGCTTTGCCTCGAGGGGACAGGATCTGCCTCTGTCCCTGCTACACCCTCGTCCGCGTAGCTCATTCTCCGTCACTGCGTTCCAGCTGGGATCAAAGCTCGTCGCTCATACTCGCTCTGTGGATCAATGCCTGATAATTTCAGGGCTTGATAACTGAGGTACCTGGAGGCTGGAGAGGATTCAGGAAGTGTTTGCCGAACGAGCGACGACACAAGATAGTTAGATCCCAGAAGGGTCTGCAAAATGTAGAGGCGATGGCTATTGGGTTCCTATCTTAAGACCTGCAAAATAGATATAGCTTCATTTTATACAGCTTCAATGTCAAAATGATAGTCCAGCACACTGCAGGTCAAGTGGCGGGATGAGCAGACATTGGAAATCACTGTTTTTTGATAACACACTTAGAATATGTGTGTGCTGCGTGTGTGTGCACGCGTGTGTGCCTACGTGCGTGGACGTGTGTGTGTGTGCAGAAGGGTGCACGTACACTTACTTTAAAAAAATAAACAGTGGAGGTAAGAAATGGGTACTTAACCAGAGAGCACCACTAGTCAGGCGGTAAGGGGCTGCCGAATTCTAGAAGCCCAGGGATACCACAACTCGATGCCCAAGACTGGCCTTCCTCCTAACATGGCTCTGGAGACCAAGACCTAAAGTTTTCACTGAACGCAGGACGGACATGATAAAGACCGAAGATGGAAAGAGTTCTGCGAGCAGCCTCGACGAGGAGGACGCCTGCGTAAGAACCAACATCCTGTTTCGTGGACGCCTGGGTAAGAACCAACATCCTGCTTCGTGGATTGAAGCCACGGCAGATTCTTCGAGAACAGATTCGAGTAATTTCTATAGAAAATCTTTTTGTCGAAAGCAGTATAAATGTTGACGTTTCCATTTCCCTGTGGAACAGAGTTGAGTTGTGAATACAGGCGTTGGGTAAGTCTGGGTAAGGAGGCCTGGGGACCCTGCATCACGAAATCCTAGGAGAGGACATGACCACGCATGTCCTCGGCCATCTGTCCCCGTGCATGGTGTCCCACCACGCCGACAGACGACCGAACTAGATTGTTCCTTGTCTCTCTTGCCATCAGAGCTTTTTTGTTTTTAAGATTTTATTTATTTATTTGAGAGAGAGTGTGTGAGAGGGAAGCAGGGCAGACGGGAGTCCGACTCCCTGCTGAGCGAGGAGCTGCTGCGGGACTTGGTCCTGCGACTCCCGGGTCATGGCCTGAGCGGAAGGCACTTGCTTAACCAGCTGAGCCACCCAGATGCCCTCCATCAGAGTTTTTAACAAATATCCTCCCTTTTACAAAGAGATTTGATTGTATGAGCAAGAGGAGGTTTCACGGAAATACTGGACAGTTCATCTTTCCTCAGCAATGAAGCTTCTAGATGACACATGTATGTATTTATAAAGAGTTAAGCATGGACGGGAAGCTCCAGGAACTCATTTCCCTGCCTCACCGGAGAGTCTGAGGCTCAGGAGGTCCAAAGCTGGGACCTCGTCCAGGACCCGTGATGGGGCAGGATGACTTGAACCTCCGCCCGGCTCCACGTGCCCCCCGGACCTGGCCGCCATGTGACAGCATCAGAAACTGTCCTCAGGCAGGGGAGCCTAGACGTGGGGTTTTGTCTGAATTCTGAGAGAAAAAGAAGTAACTTTGGATAACATCTGAAGACGCACGGAGAAGCGAGTCTGAACAGTTGCGAGGGGCGTGCCCACGTCCCTCCCAGCCGAACCACAGCTCGTCATACTTACATCTTCTTAAGTGGTTTCAGTATTGACCGATTGATTTGAAACTCATTTTATGGAAATCTTGCTGTTTAATTAGATTGCTTTCCAGTACCTGACGGTCATGCTTTTCATTAATAACAGTGCGGTTGCGGCCATGGGAGAGGCTGTTATAAGTTTTAAAAGCCTACTTCATGCACAGTCGATCAGAAGCGGGGACGGCGAGCCCGGGGCCCGCACGCACGGCCACCTCATCAATTAGGAGCAAATGGCCAAGAAAAGATGTATTCTTAGCATCTGAGTAAATAATGGAGACAGATAAATGAAATTTACTAAATCAAGATGAAACACGTCTCCAAGCCTTGTCAGCCCGGCTCTCAATTGAGGATGGAAATGAAATTGATCGACGGGCCACAATGCAGGAGCAAAGGTCCCCATCGGAAGCCACTTATGCTTTAGTTAATGGCATGCTTTAAAATGATAGGACATGAGCAGTATTATCCCTAATATATCACTCGTGGTGTTTTTGGTTGTTGATCTCTCTCGCTCAAGCCTCCTTCTGACAATATGCTGTGAGTCGGTGTGGACGGAAGTGCAAGCTTTTCTTCACGTTCCCTAGGGAATCTCAAAAATCATTTTTGTTTGGCCTCAAATAAAATCCTTCTCCTCACGCAATGCTGAAATTTCGCACACGTGTTTTTACGCATGGAGACGGGGACTCCCCTGGAGATAGGCGCACGCGCCCCACGTCCTCTCGCACCAGAGCAAGGTGGGGGGACTCAGCACGGCAGCACCCAGCCCAGATGCCAGGGGTCCTGAGCCGCACGTGTGTGCTTAGTCTTAGTAATGACAGGAGCTTCTCTGTCGGTATCACCTAGATCTTGCCTCCCCGTCACCAGCGTAACCGAGCCTGCCTGGCTATGGGCTCGAGGGCTCTTGGCTGTGGATTGCCGTGGACATCAGAGACCAGTATTACTATTTGTTCCTTGCCGTGGTGCTGGGCAGAGGCCATCGGTGGCCCCACTGTGGAAATGAGAGCACGAGGCAGGGAACCACGTGGCCCCACAGAGAGGACGTGACTGAGTGCGCGTGAGCTCTGGCATCTGTCCCTGAGTCCAGAACACGACCCCACTGTCTTCTCAGTCTTATTCAAAGTCATCTTTGTTTAATGAAAATTTACCGATATGCCCTCAGCCATCCGTCTCTCAGGTACCATTTGGAAAGTGACAAAGCTGTAGATACTGTTCTAGCTCCTGGAGTTACACATTTTCTGTCACAAACTTGGAAGGGAGGGTTCTTCAGTGCAATTGCATCATCAAAACGACACGGGTTTGAGTGGCTCCTTAACTCACAGCCACTCCAGGCTTCTGCTGTTCCGTCGAGCTCACACAGGCTCAGCACAGCCTTGACCTTTCATTCTAGAAACACATCCTCTCCTGGCCTTGGGACTTTGTCCTCCCTAAGATGTGTCTCCTGTGGGTCCTTACCACTTGCCTGATGGGCTGAAGCTCCTTGTGTGGTTAATTCCTGCCACTCATCCCAGGAGAACGGGGTCTGTGGGTGGCAGTTAGTCCCTCCCCACATGCCGGGGCGGGACCCGGGGACTCCCACACATCTCTGCCAATATACGTTCTAAGGATCACCCTGTACAAGTGGGTGGAGGGGCTGATCCCAGTGACTCAAAAAAGAGGGGAACCCCCCTGTTTAGCAACTACACGGTCCTTACAATCCTATCATGTGTTTCTGGGAAAAATTTAAAACTGCAGTAAAACCAAGCCTTTGGCTACCTTGCTAAGACAAGGGGAAAAACCACCAGCAGGGGGGCCCTGGGACTGTGTGTGGCTCACAGACTGTCAGGGTGATATCAGTGCACCCCACAAAGGCAGGGCTAAAGGCCCTGGAGCCCACTCATTACACCCTGCCGGGGACCGGCCCAGAGATCTGCTCGCGGATCGGTTCATGCTTCAAAGCCCTTGGCAGCAGGAGGAGAGAGCACGAGGGGACACGGTCCTTCACTCAGAGATTTTCTTCTTCTTAGAAAAGCTGAGAAAGCTCTTCTTGCTCTGGGCTCGGGGTCTTGGGTAGAGGACGGAGCCGTGCTCAGTGAACATGGTTCTGCCGTGAGTGGGTGGTAGCAGGTTTGACACTGGTCCCAGGGCGCTCTGCAGGGGGCAGAACGAGGCGGCGAGTGTGCGGCCCCAGCAGGGTGTGTCACAGACGGGGTGTGCCTGGACTGGGGCTCAGAAGGCAAGCAGGGACCGCAGGACCCCGGGGCGTTCACAGTCCCCATAGAGTGGGCGCAGGCTGAAGCCACGTGGCTGGGGAAGCCCCAGGAGAGGCTCTGCATGTCCACTTTCTGCAGGCCTAGGCCCTGGGCTGGGGAACCACTTCCATTATATAAAAACCGGGGTTCGGAGTCACGGGGGACACATTCTTGACATGGAATTGGGGACTGCATTGATTGTCTTTTTGATCAAGCTGAAAAACCAATGCCCAGTTTCTCCAGCTTAGAAGCTGAGAGTAAGCCACGGCGAGACGCGCTCCCAGCCCACAGCAGCAGAGCAGTTCTGCCGACTGGAGCCTGATGAGGTCCCGTTTCCTGAAATCCCCGCTTTGCACGAACCTCGGCAGGATTGAGTAACTGCAGAATAGCTGTAAATAAACAGTTTGTGTCCGACAGGGGACAGTCACACACGTGGATGGGGTCACTGGCACTCGCGTCATCACTGCTAGTACAGGGAAGAGGCCAGGCTGAGCACGAGGCACGGCTCCGTGGGGGCCGGGAAGAGGTTCCTACAGGCCACAGAGTGCACAGTCGAACGTGGCAGGAGGATGTGGGGGAGCGGGCGTGGGGGCCTGTTGGTGGTTCTCTGCTTTGTCTCTTCAGGTAACCCAAGGCTTCGCTCCACTACAGCGTTGACTCCTGGCCCATGGGGGTGTGTCGGGCTGACAGAACTTTGCCCAGATGTCCATTCATTCATCCACACCAGATGTCCATTCATTCATCCACACCAGATGTCCATTCATTCATTTATCCTCCCAGGACACGGGGAGCAGTTAGGGTGAGAGCTCCTCTGCTCGTGGGGAAGGGGTATCCCTGCACCACCCTCGGCTCCCGGAAGAGCTCAGCTCCACGGCCCCACCCGTGGCCAGTCTGCGCAAGGCAGCTCGTCCTTCCGGGGTTGCGAACACGTCCTGCCTTAAACGTTTGCCTAAGGGCTCGAAATCCTAGGTTAGTCCCCTGCGATCCGTGATGACTGCAACAGTGGGGTCCCCACGCAGGCAGCAGTGAGGAGGCTCCGCGGAGGGGACGCGCGGCCAGTCCCGGGCTGTCTGGCACTCTCTGGCACTGGCACGAGGGTCGCGGCCAACCCCAGATGAGAACCTGGAGGCTCGGGAGGAGGTGGCCTCGCCTGTCCTGCTCTGTCCAGCCATGGCGGTGGGGCAGGGACACCAATACCAACCCCGGGACCTTCGGACCCCCCCAGCCCGCCCCTGCCTCCTGCTGTGATGGAGGCCGCACACTGTTACAGAGTCTCATCTTTGCTATTCTCGTGATCATCCCTGTCCCCTAGACTGGTGCTGGGGTGGGGGAGGTGAGGGGGCAGGGGTGGCCAGGACCCCTGGGCGCTCGGCTCAGGGTGTCTTGGAGGCCCCCGGCACAGACACTGTGCCCAGGAAGACAAACCTGGCCAAATCCCATGAGCCCTGCTTGGGGAGGGCCGCGGCTTAGAATCGTAGGGGGCACGGTGACGCGGCAGCAGCAGTGACTCCGTGTGGAGAGGACACGTCTCCCTCTGACCGTGCAACCTTGGGCCACTTACCTAACTTCTGAAAATCTTCATTTCCAGTTAACAAAAGCAGAATGAGAACAGCATTTGGCTCATTCTGACGGGACCATTAAATCAAATAATGACCGTCAGGTGCAGCCCACGCTCTCCCGCTCTCTCTTCCTTCCCAGCTTCTGATCTTCCCGCATCCGCACGGCGAGCACGGACTCTCGGCAGCTCCTGTAGTGGGGGGGGGGGGGGGCGCCGCCTCCCCGGGGGGTCATAATGCCAGTGAGACCTAGATGCTCATTCAGGCCTGTGGCGGTTCCAGCGTGAGGCCTGCCCAAACTTCCGGTCTCCGGTGACATCAGATGCACAAATTACGTCCTACGCGTACCCTTCCAGATATGTTCGGAGCGTCCCCGGGAGTATGTGCCAATACCGGGACCCAAATATTTATCCCCAAAACACCTTAAGTACTTAAAAAAATTAATGAAAATAAAGAGTTTTAGCTAGATCATGTTCTTTCTAAATTATTGTAAACAAAGAATATACCTTTCTAGATCCTGGGTGGAGCCTCTACTTGGGAAACAAAATAATCTTTGGAAAGCACTACCCTGCACACTATCCTCATGTCCTGAATACCAGAGAAATATGCTTTCTGCCTGTTTTAATGCAACATGAGAAGATTTCCAACATGAAAATGGCAAAAAAAAAAAAAAAAAAAAAGAGAGAGAGAGAGAGAGAGAGAGAGAGAGAGAAGACTGTTTACAACTCATCTGAGCTTTATTAACCGGGACTTCAGAGTCGTGTTCTCAGGAGGTGCAGATGCAGAAACTAAGAGATACGAGTGGCTGGAGAGAACGCATGTCCCTCGGGTAGGTGTGACCTAAGGGGACACACACAGCGACGCTTCCTCAGTTTACACCGATTCTTCACAGGAAGTTGGGAAAAGCTGTCCCTCACCAGCCTCCTCTGTGTTTCTAGTCCCGTGGGTATGCGCCCGGACACCGGGTGGCCGCAGCGGACAGTGGGCTGCAGTCCGCACCCAGAGACTCTCGTGGGACAGTGCCCCGTGCCAGCGCCATCGCCAGGTTGCCCTGCCATTTATTAAACATTTTAACCAGAAAGGAACATTAAAGGGGCCTTCAGATTAGGAACACAATTGAAAAACCTCTAAGAAAGGAAATATCTTATTAATTCATTAAGTCAAACTGCTTGTATCTACACTTGTATGACTAGAATTATGGTTCATTAACTTCATTTCTTTATATGAGTTAATTAGCTCAGAGGAGGCCAGAAATTAATTACCAGCTTATATAGTTTGTGCAGAATGGCATTCTGTTTATTTAGTTTCTCCTATTAACTTTTAATCTCTTCAAACAATAAAAGCGGTAATTAGTATTTTATAAACAAAAATGAAGGCAACACAGGCAAATAATTTCCCAAATACCAAAGCTCCTGTGAGGACCTGATGGTGGGCGGCTGGAGTTGCAGACCTTGTCAGTGTTAACTGTGAGCAATGCAAGATGGGGCGTGTGTGTGGTCCTGAGTAGAAGCCCATCGCCCGTCGCAAGAGAGGGGACCCTCTGGAACACCTCGCGGAGCCCGAGCGCGGCCTTCGAAAGCTTCCTGCTGCTTGAGAATAATTGCCCATGTACTCAAGCCGCATTGCCGTGTAAACTCTCTCTCCAAAGACATTCGAGGATACACTTACAGGAAACAAAAGGCGTGCCACAGGACCTCGCTTGAGTATCTGCTGCTTTTAAAATGGATTTATTCCATTATCGTAGAAATTTAAAGCAAGAGCTTGGCTAATTTTATCACCTGGAATGTATCAGTTCATATCATACAATTGCCTGATACATAGTATACGGTGTCTGAGCTCTGCTGGAAGAAAATGTGACAGAGTTAAAATGTCGTCTTGCACCCAGGCTGATCTTTGCAAGCGAGTGAGAGCTGCATGCCTTTCTCGGTGCAGCCCTGACAAGCTGGTATTTTCAGCATTATGTGTTTGCTGAATTTACAATCATTGTATAATTTCTAAACTTCCAAGGGGATTTTCACAGTATGTATGTTTAGCCACTTTCTAGCAAGATATTTAATGAATTACAGGACTTATTTAATCAATGTATTTTGTTAGCATAACATTAATATTAATTAAATGTTCATTAAAAAAATGGGATCCTTAACAGCCTAAAACCAAGGGCTCCAAACGCAGCTCAGTGCAGCTAACGCCTTCTGCACAGCAGGCTGCTGCCTCCCCGGGAAGCTCGTATCAGACAAACTTATATTAGTAGAAAATATCCTACAAGTTCTTTTAACACACATTATTTCCTTCAAAATAATAACTCGAACTGAAAAGGTCTGCTGCATTTGATTCCCCTGATTCCCCCTGCGCTGAAGATGTGGGTCTTTTCCCCATCTCGGGAGATCAGCCTCTCAAGGTTGTACAGATGTCGACTCAATCCTGTCAGATAATGGAAGAAAGAAAGAAAAAATCAGTGTACCAAATCTTTTAAGTCTATAAATAATGTCAAAAGAAAATACGGACTATATTTTTCTCCCCCGCCCCCCCGAGGGAGAACAGAACACAAAAGTGGAACTTATTAAAGGAATTTTTTAACTTAGATGAAAACCGTAAGGGCTTGCCCTGTAAATTGGTTGAAGATCCTCTGAAGTAAAGGGTTTTCGAAGCTGGTCAATGTATGTGCTGGGTTCCAGAGCCGATTGTATCAATACCTCCGACTGAAACATCGCATTTCTCGAGGGCTACGTGGGAGGCATTAAATTCTCCATCAGATGGGTTTGAGTCATCAGAATTGATTTTAACCTGCGACAAAATGGAATTTTTCTTCCTGAGCTCTGGGCTGCCCCGAGCCTTCCTTCTGCTTTTGTCTGCCGGTCCCCGTGATGTGGAGCAGCTGACATCTCCCCCGATGAACAGACAGGCTCGGGTACTTTATTACGGACATTAGCCTCCCCGCACAAATCACAGAGCGTCAAAGAGGCAGAGAAGCCCCCGGCTGCTCACCGCTATCACGGTTTCCCGCAACGGGGGCGAGTGAGCGGAGACACTCTGGAAGGGGACCCGCCTGGAACCCGGGAAGGAAACCCGTGCACGGAGTAGACATCCTGCAATTTCCAGAGCGCGATGCCTCCTGAAAGTGAAAGAAAATATGGACCTCGTGCGTGCGGGTGCGCCTGTGTGTTTCGGGAGAGTCAGACAGAAGCAGGCGAGCTGTGTTTGCCCTGGATTGGATCCCTGTGCCGATCCCTCCCATGAGGAGTGAGTCCCAAGCTTGTCCTCTAGCTTAGCCACTTTGCCAGATTAAAGGCTCCACCTGAAATCTGTTTTCCTGGAAATCTGGGAAGGCCCAGGCATTCCCAGTCGTATGTTTCACCCGGATCAGGTGTCTGGGACGCCCCCTCCGTTGGGTCTGCTCTCCCCTGGTCTTGAGATCAACACTCTGTCCCCACCCTGCGGCCACTTACCTTCTCATCTCTTCTTTGCTTCTCCCAATTTATTTATTATTCTTAAAAAGTAATGGTGCTTTCTCACTATTTCTGAAAAATTTCTAATCCTTAACATAACTTATGCACACATTCCCGTGGTCGTCTTGGGGGCTGCGTGTCCAAGGACAAACCACGGATTGCAGTAACCACAACCAAAGAGAACAAAGACAGAAACCAGAGGATCCCATGTTTTCACTCAAAGTGAAATTTCTCCTAGAACCAGCTTCTATCTGTATGGATTTTTTTTTTTTTTTTTTCCTGAAGGAGATAAAAACTCTTAGGAAGTCCTCACTCATTCCCTGGTTGTTTCCTGTGGTGCTGCTTTCAAAGGCGAAAACATTTCTAACCTACAAACCCCAGTCTGAGGAGGCAACAGCAGGAACCAGGCCACATGGATACAGGTGCACGTCCACTGGAGTCTCTCGAAAAGCAAAGTACGTTTTGGTAAAGTAATAAATCAATGCTTGTGTGTGATACATACTGAGATTTTTCCAATTTTGTCAATGCCCCTGTAGTGTAGACTGCGGCCTATGCAGAGAACAAGAGGACGGTGTGGGTGTTGACCGTTAGGCGGGATTTCTTCCCGAGTGAGAGAGACCCGGCTTGCAGCAGGCACGTCGGTCCTGCCCGCAAACAGCCAATCGCTGGGTGTACCCCAGGCTTGCCAGGAAACTGCGGAAGAGAACT
The DNA here is from genome assembly GCF_022355385.1 of Mustela nigripes. Taxonomy (NCBI): domain Eukaryota; kingdom Metazoa; phylum Chordata; class Mammalia; order Carnivora; family Mustelidae; genus Mustela; species Mustela nigripes. The sequence goes on along the minus strand of NC_081564.1, from coordinate 90,224,747 downwards.
TCCCAGTTCAAGTGAGCCCATGAGACAGAACTAAGGGCCCATAGACCTGTGCCTTGGAATGACGGCACACACAGCGCAGTGTCCCAACTGGACTCCGTGACCACAGTCCCTTGTAGACCTGGGCGTCCCACAGAGACCTTGTATGCCCACAGCATCACCAGCCAACGCTCATGGCAGGACTTCGTGTCAGTTCCTCACTTCCCAACAGCCCTTCCCACCTGCTCACGACTTAGCCATGCTGCCACCATGGTTCTGCAGCTCTCTACAGGGTAGATGTCCCTATAGTCACCACGCATGGTCTCACAGATCCCGTCTAAGATGTTTAGGCCCTGGCCAGTCTTCTTTTGCTCTACTGTGGTATCCCTGGAGGATTTCGACCTGGGAAGACCCAGAATCCCATGTGTGCCCAAATCCTACTTCTCTGGCTCTGTGATCCAGAGAAAATGGTGTCATCTGATTTCACATACATGCGGGATCTAAAAAACAAAACAAATTCAGAAAGAAACAAGCATAAAGGAGTCAAACCTATAAACATGGAGCACAAACTGATGGTTGCAGAGCGGATGGGCTGGGCATGGGCACAAGGGCTGAGGGCGTGCGGGAGGGCCAGGCTTCTGCTGACGGGCGGAACACCTCACAGGGATAAAGGACAGAGCTCAGGCGTGTGTGGTGATGGGTGGTAGGTCGCTAAGCTTATGAACACGTACGGGGTGTAGAGCTGTTGAATCACTATGCTTTACACCTGAAACCAGTGTAACGTTGTGTGTCACCCATACCCGAACGAGGGGGGGTGACAGGGAGGGAGAGGTAGGGGATTTGGGGGCGCTCCTTGGGCAAATGGCTGATCTACTCTGACTGTTGGAGACACCTGTGGTTTTCCACAGATCGTAGGTCTTGCAGATCTAAGGAGGATGTGTAGAGTAACATAACTTCCAGCTTTTCTCCCCCCATTTAAGGTTTCAAAAGAATAATATTTTCTTATAAATATAGAAAAGTCAATAATTCAGTGAGTATACTCGCTGTGATCTTTATTTAAATCTATTTTTAAAATGAAGTGAAAAAAGTTAATCAGGACTTGAAACAATGCGTACCTTATAGACGCAAACACCCTGTCTTTTGTTTTACAGGGAGCTCTGGGACACTCTGTGGGGCTGAAGGCGGCAAAGACCCAGGGCTGAGAGGGAGCTGAGAACCGTCCAGGAAAGAAAACGGGCTGATTTTAAGATCGTTTCATTGTTGTGGGATTTTAATTTATCCCGAGCCTCATAACAATGTCAGAATCTGTAGTGGCGTATTCTGAATGCTTATCACAGGTAACGCTTATCACAGGTAACGCTTATCACCGGTAACGGCCTGTGTTCTCAGGCCGCGCCCAACGGGGTCAACGGCAGTAGTGCTGTCGGAATGTCCCATTTGCCTGCTACTCTCCGCTAATCAAGGGTCAATAGAAAATACATGGGAGTAAACAGTGGAGCATACTTAATCATTTCCAAGTGCCTGCACCATGATGCCGTTGTTTTAATCTGTAAAATGAAGCCCCAGGAATTAAATGGAGTTAAATGAGATCGTGTGTCTCATTTACAGACTGGCTTGCACACAGTAAGCACTCCATAAAAGCTCTTCTGCATTATCATGATGGTGAAGATAAATTCTCACATTTCTAACCTCTGACACTGTGTGGTCACACAGCTCATCCTCTTAGGCGTAATGAAATCTCAATTCCCTCTTTGATTTATGAAATTATCCCCTTCAAGGAAAAGGCAATTTTGAGTTTTTCCTTTCCTATCCTCTCTGCCTGTGAAAGGCAGAACACTGGCTCCCAAAATGTCCACGTCGTGATCCCCGAACCTGCGGACAAGGCGGATTAGGGCTGCAGCTGGAATTAAGCATGCTAATCAGATGACCTTAAAATAGGGAAGTTATCCTGGATTATCGATCAGGGTGGGCGGCCAACAGTGCACGGGTCCCTCGGTGAGGACAGGAAGGAAGGAGGGACTCCGTCAGAGAGACGCCACGTGAGAGAGGACCCGCCGTTGCTGGCCGCGAGGAGGGAGGGCCCGAGCTGAGGACCGCGGCGCCCACGGAGCCGGGAGCTGAGCAGCGGATCTGCCCCACACATCCAGAAGGAACCAACCCAGCAGCCACTTGGACCGAGGCTCCGTGAGACCCCCGTGGGACCTCTGGGCCCTGAGACCAGTCCCAGGTGTGTGCTGTCGACCCCATCGGCTGCAGTGTTTTACTGAGCATCACTGGGATGTGGAAGAGGCTGCCTCTGGGCTGGCTGACTCTGGATTACCTCAGACCCTTTTTACTCCTCCAGTATTTTTCGGTATCAATTCTCTGGAATCTGCCTGGCATATACTTAAATCGGTACTCTAAAATATTGCCTTAATACAGCCTGCTCCCGGACCTTCAGTGGCTCTCCTTGGACTCCGTGGGAAACAAGACCCTGTCAGTGTGTTCTATAAGGGGGAGCCCCCAAACTTGCTCAGCGTTAGCCGCTCTGTGCACCAGGAAGTGTGTTCTTGCGTCATCGCTCCTGTCCGCACCCCCCTGTCAGTGGACAAGCCTGGCTCCGGGGGCTCCTGCTGCCTGAGAACCAGCTCACCTGCCTCGTCCACGAGGCACGTCTAACTTCCACACCCCACGGAGCTGGGCTTCATCCGTCCCCACGTAGGCGCGGACTTGGAAGGAGAAGGGCCGCCCGCTTCACCCGTGAGCCCCGAGTGGCTCCTGGCTGGGAGCCCGGCGCTGAGGCGGGAGCCACCGGGCGCACGGTTGTGGCAGGTGCTGCGGGGGGAGACCCGTGTTCCGGGATCTGAGCCCAAACTGCACTGACCTTAAGAATAATTTAAGTAAATGATTCAAACAGAACTTGGACGGAATGTGTTTTACAGCATTGGGTGACCTCGATTCTCAACCCAGAAGTAGAAGCAAATTCACAGGTGTATCTCCCCGCAGCGTCTCCCTCCGCGACGCCGCGGGTACAGGTGTTCCCAGACCGAGCGCGGCAACCGCGCCTGTTTCTGTGTCCAGCGACGGAGCCGTGTGCCGGCCGGGCTCCCGCACGGGGCTGCCGCCGCCGCACGCCTACGCCGGGAGCTCCCGGCGCCGCGAAGCGCGGATGTGCGCGTGTGGCGAATGGGTACCAGCGGGTCCCTACCTGGGAGCGCAGGAAGCGATCTCTCTTCTTTATTCTCACTCTTGACCAAGGTTATTCTCTTTATCATGCCCGGATTTTATTGAGTGATGCCAAGTGAGATGAATAGAGCAAATGATGAAGCAGTGCCGGGCTGATGACGTGCGCGGCCGGGGTCGCCGAGGCTTTCCCCCGAACAAATTGAGTCACATCCACTTCTCATCCATTATTTAGGGGTGATTGGCCAGGCTGGCTTCTATAGATTTGATAATCATTCAGATGTCCATATTTAATATGTAACATAAATTTCTCATTTGGATGTCGATGGCTTGTCACTGCAGAACAACAATGCATAAAAGGAGAGGTAATGTATGGATTTTCAGAAATCTTTGACATAAATAAATATGTAAAAGCGAGATAATCAAATCTGTTTCTCGCTGCCTGCCAGCGAGCCTTCATGTCAGAGCGGACAGCCCATCTAATGCCGCGATTTTATGCAGCTGTATCCTACCAACACCGGCCTGCGCACTGGAGATTAAGGCACAGCAGATGTTTCTCTGCAGGCTAACAAATACGTCACCCCTGATAACGGATGACAAATGTTGTTCCATATTGTGTCAGACAAAACCAGAGCTCTTGTAAAACAAGTGTTGCAGCTGGAATGATATTTTAACACAGTTACCTAAGGAGGAGACACACAGACAGTCGCCCGCCGTGGAGGCAGCCCAGCCTCCGTGCCCGGCCCGGCAGGACGGTTGGGCGAGGCTCGGAGACCAGCGTCACCCCTCCCGGAGACCACACGCCCCCCCCCCCCCTTTGCTCAGCACCGGCGTCTTCCTTGGTATGAGGGCCCCAGAGCACAGGCAGAGAGCACACCGTGGTGCTCGGGGACAGAGCCGGGACGACGACCCCGAATGTATGATCAGAATCGCTAATCGCTTTATTTACTCCGACTGTCTCAGTGACAGTCCACCAGATTTATGAGTGACCGAGAGATGAATGTCACAGGGATAAGACAGGCAAAACACCAGAAACAAACAGACAAACAAAAGCTCCCTTTTTATGAAATATGGCCACAGGCTCATCAGCAAACGTGTTCCGCGTTCCCGCTTGTCCCGGTCACGCCTCCGCCGCTGCCCTGCTCATGTCGTGTCCTCCACTGAACCTCGGCAGAACAGGGATAGCATTCATTTCTCCCTCCTTACCCATTTGTTTATTAATCTACGTCTTTTCTCTCTTCCTTGCCTGCAAAAATAAATAAATAAATAAATAAATAAATAAATAAATTCTCTGTTTAACCTTCACCACCGACAGGCTTCCCGGCAACTCAGCAATTACGAGTCGGTGTGATATTCAGATCCGTGGCCTTTTCAGGGCTGGGGCACCCACGCCCCTGGGGCTCCAAGACCGGCCACCGAGCCCTGCGCTCAGGTGAGTTCGCCTCTCTTTTGCCAACAAAGACGCCCAGGGAGAAGCGGATAACAGGACAGCACGGCAACTTCCCATCACTTTCTGACTTATTAATGAACTTTTGCTCACCTCCCCCACTTCCTGAGACTCCGCTTTCCAGTTACCGTGTTTTCCCCAAGCAATTCTATACAATGAGACGGTAACAGTTGTTTGTCTGATAAAGCACGTACTATTTAGAACACAGATGTTTGATTATTATTTATTTCTCTCGGAAGCCCACTAATTCAGTCCCAAATGATCTCTTTTTCCCTTTTGCTTAAATTTAATTTGGAATGTATGTTGTTGGTAAGTGACAGACAGTTTAATTATTAATAGGATCCTGTAATGCAATGCACCGTAGTTTCCAACTCTTCCGGGGCCAGTGCGGCAGCACCTCCTTCCTCCCTTATGCTTCTGGGACCTGCGGATGAGTACAAAGGTAATTACAAAATGCACGACAAATCTGCATGTGTCGTCTTCTTTCTTCAACATTTGTGCTTGCCTATGATTTTGTCAAGTGCCACTCGACTTGCCGAGCAGCCATGAATCAGCGAGGCCTTTGGCGTGTCCCTCTCTCTGGGACCAGGGTATTTGTCTATGTGTGCCTGTGTGTCTAATGGTATTTCACACGCAGGTGCACGGACACTGTGTTTCTAGGCATGGAAGAAGAGCTCACCTCCAACCGCCGCTTGCCTGAAGTCTCCTCCGGATCGCCAAGGAGGCACAGAGATGGGAGCCAGAAGCCCCCCGAGAACGCCGGGTCCAGAAAGCTGGTTTCCAAGGCTCGTTAGCACGGCTGGGGCTGGGCGGTGATAAAGCAACGCGGGATTGATCCCTGTGTGGGCCCGTTAGCTTCACAGATGGCCTAGAGTCCCTGCTGGCAGCCTTGAACTGTGCACCTCGGCCGAGGAGGTGAGGCCCTTGCCGCCTAGCTCATCACCCTGAGCAGGCTGGGGAGGGAAGCACGTGCTCCCTAGAGACCTCTCCCTCCTCGTCCGGCACTGGGCGCCCACGGTCAGAAACATCAGTGTGTGGGTCTCTCATTCACGGAAACGGGGACCCCGAGACAACCTGACTGCTCATCTCTGGCTCCGAGGTCGCTCTGGGTTCCTGATAAATGCTGTGAAATTAGCTAGCTCCCTGCTGAGTGACACCCCACGAAACACCCCCGCTGGGGTCATTTGCGTCCACATCAGAGGCGACATGCACGGTGGGCTTGCCTCCTGCTGTCCCTTTCTGCTCTCTTCCGGAAAGCCGGGATGCCTCATGCACCTGGTGCCAGCAGAGCACCGGGACAGGCGCTTAGTAGGAGCTCACCTAAAACATGCACCTCGGGATCACCGCGGGCGGCGTTGGTCCGCCGGTCCCTGGTGCACGGACCTCGTGTTTGTGCTGGGGACAGTAGAATCTGTGCGAGGAACAGTGGCAGGAGCGTGAAGGCCAGATGCGGGGTCATCGCTGTCAGGGCAGGTGAAGACGACCTTGCGGAATGGAGCTTGTCTAGGGAGCTGGAGCCCGGCTTCATCTTCACATGTTTTTCAGGGTCATTAAGCCGGGGGCACCCCCAGGCCTGGGCTGTTGGCTCAGGCTCCAGAGGGTCAGAAGAGAGCAGGTACGCTCAGAGAGGGACCCTCGCCCAGCCCTGTGGGGACACCTGGAGAACACAAGGAGGCTTGGGCGTGGGGCGGCCCAGACTCTGTCCAGCCACCCTGCCCGTGGGAAGTGTTAGCTACGGCAAGGGAAGGGGGTTTGCTTCTGGATCGTCCAGGGCCTCCAGGTGTGTGCTGCTGAGTTAGGTCACCTTTGTAATCTGCTGACTAAATTAAATATCGTTCACAGAGGTTTTAAAATTTAAAGTGTCACAAAAATTGCGGCTACTCCTTGCAAAGGACTCGGAACCTCAGGTACATTTGTTTCTATTGCTCTGGCCCTTTCTACCCCGAGTCTGTCCTCATTCCTTCTTTGTCTTTATCGCTCAGGTGAGGGCCGGAAGGAAAACACTGCAGAGAAGCTGTGTTTAGGAGAATGGATTCTCCATGTCCCCAGGAAAAAGTCACTGATGACTCAGGTTCATACCCAGTTCAAAAATCTCACTCTTACTTCTAGCCTTCCAAGGTCGGATGTGTTGTTCCTGTTTCTTTTCCTCCCGTGGGAGTGCTTTATGCAATTTTGAAAAGTGAGCTGCAGTGTCCCTTTGGAAAAATGGCACAGTATTACCATAATAATCCAAGACCTGGCCAAGCAGGAGGTGGGGAGGGGCGGGAGGAGGGTGGAGGCTCCTGCAGCAGGCAGGCCCTGGGGCCCGAGAGCTGGGGCGCACAGCGGGCTCCCGCAGGAGGGTGGTCAGTCCCGTGGGTCTGGCAGCGTCTTCCCGCGAGCTCAGTCTTAGAAGGGAGGGTCCCCGTGTTCTGAGCTGTGAATTGCTTTGCCACCAGTAGTTTGATTTAGTACATTTTCCCCCAGTGCTGCTTATTTTTTCCTCTACTTCTGGCATAAAAACAAACAAAAAGCAACCCTGTTTAATGAGTGCCTCCTTACCAAGTACTGTTTGATTATGAGAAAAACAACAGAAACCAATTGAATACTGGCACCAAAGTGCCCTGACTAATTATCCCTTCTTTGAATACAAAACCCTAATGAAAGGATTATGAATTTGACTTAATATGACCACATGAGAATATTGTGCTTTTTCCCTAACTACCAGAGCTAAGTCGAGTTTACAAATATCAAAATTCTTAAAGATCCCATCTAGATTTGCAGTGTAGCTGGGCGATGGTGCGCCCTTCCTCACCAGAAAGGCTGGGTCCAAATCCTGCTGCAGTGGAGCTGAGTGAGTAGTTACACCAAAGCTCTGTTCACAGAGACAGGTGTCAAAGAGCTGAAAGAGCAGACAAAATTTGGGGGTAAATGGGTGCTTTCCAAGACTGTTGGGACCTGCGCTGTTCCAAGCGCCCACGCTCTTTGAGAGAGTTCCCCACAAGGCCGATCCCCCCAGAGGGAAGCGTGCAGGCCAGGCAGTGGGCACAGGGGCTGCCGTGAGCCCCCGCGGTAGAGAAGAGAGCTGTGGCCCAGAATCTGCCAGGCTTGGAGCAGCTTTCGAACCTGGTGTGCTCAGCCTCAAACACGCGTAAGTGGATGGAGCGAATGTGGCCAAAACAAATCCCCCTCAAAACATCACAACAGATAATTAGAGCACACACAGTAGATTTTTAAAGGTTCAACAAACACATGATAAATGGATAAACCCCTGACCTACTGCATTTTTAAGATCTTCACATCTGTTACCCTTGTTCAAATACATGATATAATTGTATAAACATTCACAACCTACAGCTCCTCGAAGGCATAGGTAATCACAAAGTGCCACAATATTACATACCTGCTTTGGGGTGATACGTTGCAGTATATGTGCTAGCTTGCTGCTTTTTAATTTAATTGAGATTACAGAGTCAAATTTGCGTAGCCCAGAGGGCGTTCTTGGGCGCCCGTGCTCTGTTTGGTAAACGTCTGGGATCTTTGGGGAACAGCTTCGTCACAAGCTTCCAGAACAGTCAAACCCCGGAATGAGAGGGCCAGCCCGAGCCTTCTCCTGCCGTCTACAGCCATGTCTGCACCAGGAAGACTGTGGCCACACAAAACACGCGTTCAACACACTGTGGCTAGGAAGCCCCCCCAACCCCCGAAGAGTCCACTTAGATAAAAATGCACAAGCAAATTCAGAGTGTGCTTGTGGAACTTCCATTCACTCGGCACGTACCTAGAACAGTATGTGGAGCCCGGAGAGGCGCGTCCTTCCCCGTCCTCTCATCTTCCAGGCGTCCGTAAGTCGGAGTCCACAGAGCAGGTGCACTTGGTTAGCGACGCCCGGTTCCTCTGCTGTTGAAGCCGCTCACAAAAGACTCAAACCCAAGCTGTCAACAAGGCAGTTTTATTTGTCGTACTACGAACGTCGTGAATATAGTGTCCTATCTGTGCAGCTAAAGCTATTTTCTGTGAAATTAAAACACTGATTTCACTACCCCAAGGTTTTCCCATGGATATAATCGAAGAATAGCAGCATGATACATATTGTAACAATTGTTTCAATTTATGCAGCAGTTCTGTCCAGAAGGAATTGTTCGGAACTTCATTCCACTTTGAATACAATCTCTTAAGTGTGGGGTTTTCTTCTGTTCTTCTCACTTCAATATACGAAGTTGAAACTGAAAGCAATTGACCTTCTGCCTGACGCACGTACCGGGAGAGGAAGAGGAGAAATGGACGGTTGGTTATCTTCCGAAGCATGATGGTGCCGACCCCATAGACTGTTCTATGTTTTCAGAGTATCTTCTGCCATGCGCTGTTTATAAATAACTGAGGTTTATAAATAACTGAGTAGGGGAGTATGTGCCGGTCACAGACATGGCTCTGGCCTGAGCCCACTAGGTGGACATTTTTCAGAAAATGATAAAGCATATCATACCTGGAAGGTTCATTCTGATTCTGCTTTCCCTACTGATGTGACTGGTGACGTTCTCCCACTGGCGCTCAGAGTCCACATTTCTGATGAAGGAGATAAAATAACACATTTTCAGTTTGTCATGTCTATAAAAACAAACTGTGTGAACCAGTGTCCATCCATGAAATGTCCAGAATTGGTAAACTTTTCCATTGACTTTAAAGAGCTTCCCAATGTCCTTTTGTCAATTTTGACCAAATCTAGGCGGCTATGAGGAGAAGGTCATCATCTGTACTGACCCCCGACTTCCTCACTGAAAACACTGGGTGGGGGGCAGTTAAATCATTGCATTATATGAGTTTTCCAAATCTGATTTTTTACTTTCCAGTTCACTGATAATGGGAAGTCTTAAGCCATGTAGAGCGAATGAACTCTTAAATGATTATCTGACCAGAGTTTACTGATTTTTCCCTTTCCATTAAACTGGGACTGTTATCCCTTTGCATGACGAAGGGCCAGATTCCAAGGAGCTAAAGCATGCTGCTTCCCTTGTCCCACGTGAAAACGGGAAACAGGAGTCCCATCTTCTGAGCAGGTGCCCGGGGCTCTCAGTGAGAGGAAGGCCCCGTGTGGATCAGGATGTGTTGGCTTGTCCACTGACTGGAAGGTGACAGGGTCCTTATGCTTTAGAACTGGATCTTTAAAAAATGAATTTTTCTACATTTGTAAGAGTTTTTCTTATCAGTCCTGGTTAAATACAGACATGTTTCCAGTCAAAATGGAGGAGCTACTGATTGGAAGGCAGGGGGCCAGTGTGCGGGGGAATAGCTCTGTGACCCAGGACCAGTCCCAGGAACTTTCTAGACCATCAGGCTCCCACCCATGCAAGGGTGTTCATCCTGGGTTGTCTGTGCATCACTCCCCACATCAGTGGGCCACTCCCTGGATGTCAGGCCTTCACCGCGTGTCAGTTAAAGGGATAGTCTTCCAAGTGATATCATCAAGCTTGAAAAGACACCGTGACTATTCGAATTCCTGTCTGACACTCAACACACAATATCGGCTTTGCAGATGGTTTAGTCTTGAAGTCCTGGAAGATACATTGTATCACAAAGATACATTGTATCTTTAAGATAGTTGTTTGACGAAGCCATTTCATGATCTCTGCTTTGCTGTTCTCACACGTTGATGAAGAGGGAGGGTCTAAGGGCACAGGAAGGAGGCACGCGGTCCTCCAGGAAGGAGCGCTGAGAAGGGAGCCAACGGCTCTCAGGGCAGAGCTGTGTGTGCCCTTGATCCTTACTTACATGATGTTTGGGGAGACTTGTTCTCGTGGTCTCACACCCCTTGAACATCCTTGGGGATTTGTTTGTTTGCAGGGTTCCTGGTGTGGGTGAACCCAGAAGGAGACAGGTGCTGTTTCTCCGCCAGCCCGTGGTGACGATTGTCGTCGTGCCACAGCGCGAGGGGCGGCCGTGGCACGCACACTCTCACAGCCCAGCCCAATCAGCCGGAGTGTCCTGGAAATGGGCAGCAGCCAAAGCCCTCCCAGAAATCTCCCATCTTTCCAGAAATTAAATCTCTTGCCAACAATGATTCAACCTCAAAAATAAAGTACGCTTCCAATGGAACCGAGGCCGGTCACTTGGCCAGTCCTCTGGGGGCTCGTGGTCATTCTCATGTTCTATCCCTAAACTATCTCATGGTCGCTCCCCTCTTTCCTCCTGCCCTTTGTCTGGTGGACTCGTCCGACCCTGGAAAACTTGGAACGTCTTCTGTCTAGAATGACTCCTCATGGGGCCGTCCCTGTCACGGGGCATCTGGAGACTCAGCACACCTGCTGTGAGTCCTCAAAGGGAGACGGACATCATGGTTCTCCTCCCCAGAGCGTGGCCTCTTTTCCTGACTCGCTCCCTCTTTCGGATTCTGGAGCAAAGTCGAGACACGAGAACATCGACGAGTCCCACGCTCCGTCTCAGAGGACGGGGTGAAGTCGTCGATGTGATTTGTGCGGCTCTGGAGGGGAAGGTGTGCAGGCGTGTCCACGGCAGCTTCTGAAGGGCGGGGAATGTGCCTGAACGAGGGAGGCACCCTCATGGCCCCTTGGTCATGTGAATGCAAGGCTGGGCCTGCGGTCAGGATGGCTCTGACGGTCCTGCTGCAGGCCTAGACTGTCCCCCTCTTCATCTCAAACATGCTCAGACCAAGAGGTCTCCGAAGTCAAAGCTTATCCTGCTGGAACCCCGGGGTTCCACCCCCAGACGCTGACGTGCTGCCGGGGGCTCTCCGGAGATGAGAGCAGAAGCGCTCCTACCCCTGCCTCGGCCCCCGGTTGAGGAAGTGATGCCTTTGTGAGGCTACACAGAATGGAAATGACCGAGGCCATGGTGGGTCTCCAGCACTCGGTAATGTAGCAAGTAAGTGCTTTCTGAGGTGTTGCAAGGCAGACCATGGTGGTGTATAGCAACAGGGCTGTTGTGAACGTTCTGATAATGCAAAATTATCGGAAGTCTAGTCTGAAGTACGGACGTGTAAGAAATTAGATTTATGACTTCTATTCCAAGACCATGCATCTACATTTCCAACCTACAATATAAATCCCATTAAAAACAACCAGTCACATGAAAACCCTGTTGTTTTCTCCTGTTACTGGCGTCATTTTAATCCTTAAAGTGGTCAATGTAAGGGGAATATTGTTTAAAATTAAAATGTATTTGGGGGCGCCTGGCTGACCTGGTCAGTAAAGCACGTGCTCTTGATTGGGGGTTGTAAGTTTGAGCCTCCTGTTGGATATAGAGCTTACTTTAAAATGAAATCTTAAAATATATATGTATATATTTATTCACAAAAGATTAGATTCCCACCGTCTTGCAGTGGTTATATGCACCGACTCTCTCCTTCAAATTGCTAATTCGCAATGGCAAGGAGCTGATGGCTAGTCGCTGGCCAGGCAGGCCAGGCAGGCAGGTCGGGAAAGGTGCGGTGGCCACACGGTTCATGCCGGGCTTCTCCTGGGGGCTGGTGGTCATGAAGACCCTGATAAGTGAAGATATTAAAAAAAAAAATCCCTTTTCTTTCCTGCAGCGGTCGGGCCCCTAACCACGAAGTCTCCCGGCTTCCTCCACCAGCTCAGACGTGGGCGGACAGCCTGGAGGGCCTCCGGATGATCCAGTTTTCCGACCTGCGCAGGGGCTTGGTAGGTTCCCGGCAGCTGCCCCACTTTGTACGCATCATTTCACGTGGATGTGTTTGCAGTGATGACAGTGAGATGGAGAAAATCTGTAGCCGCCCTGGAAGAGAGGAAGAAGGAAGCCAAGGCTTTCCTCCAAACAAACCTCAAGTGTAACAGAGTAAACATATTTCTCTATCTATGGGAAAGAGAACAAAACCATTGGCTCACAAATGTTCATTATCTGAACTTAAAATTCTCTGTTGGAATTTTAATTTCAAGAACTATACCAATGACCTTTTTTTCCTTCCAATTTTGATTAGGAAAGGTTCAAAACTAAATTGCTTCCTTTTGTGAACACAGAAGGAACCTCCGTCCCTCCGGCTGAGACATCTTCCTGATGGGGGTCAGGTTTTATCTTTCAATTGGTCACACAGGTTGACTGATACATTGTAGAAAACTATCAGTCGATCCATTCTTCATATTTTAAATCGTCACTTGAATCCCCCGTGGCACTGGTGTTATGGGCAATGTTCTGGGGATGAAATGGGTCATCTCGGAAGCAAATCTGGAGTGAATGTTCTGTCTAATTTTCATGGACGGACATAGATTGGACAATTTATTCTCAGGCAAATTCCAAATGCAAATTGCTTTATAATCTCCCCTAAGGTTTTGTTTCTTAATGGTTCTCTTCCTTCCTCAGCCACCCACTGCCGGCGACCCAGATCTCGTCGTCGAGAATGAGCTGTCCTTTGTGGAGGAAGTGATGCTCTGGTGACAGGTTTACTCGGAACAGTCCACGCCCCCACTTCTGCCTCGTGCTTGCTGACATTTCTCTCAGAGGGACGTGCGTGGGGTGAAGGGCTCCCGCCTATGGTCTGTACACCCAGGTTTTCCCAGGCTGCAACGCAGCAGCCAGCCTGGGGACTATGATCCATGACCGCACTAGGTCATCCTGGAGGACATGCTGTAGACAGTCTCCAGGGTATGTGACCATCAAGAGACAGAGGCATCCAGTCAGGGCAGTCTGGGACAAGGTGGAGGCAGCACATCAGAGCTGAGTTCTCTCTGGAAACCCCTGAGCACAGAATGGAAAGCAGGGGTAACTCACAATAACGCAGAGAGAGGTGAATTCTCGTTAGGGGCAGGAGACCCTACTTCGAGAGTTTTGTGAATTTAATTGATTCTAAGCGAGCCACATACTGACCTCAGGAAAAAAATATCAGATGAGCTGATAAATTATCACACCTACATCTACAAGTGGATGTTCTAATGGTGGCTGTATGTGAACAGAAAGACAGCTGACCTCCACCCGCAGTCGTCCCAAACACTCTAGCGGGAAGGGGCAGCTCTTCTTGAAGGGAGCACGGCGCGGCTTTCTCCTTCTTCATGTGACTGCTCACCCACGGCTCTCCCCTAGCCCAGCTCAGCGTAGGAGCGCACCGGCTGACGGGCGCCGCGTAGCTGGAAAGGGATGAAGGCCAAGGACCCTCTCGCTCGGCGGCCTGGCTGGAGGCGGGCACGGCCCTGAGCCAGGGAGCCCCCTCCCCGCCGGAGACCACCGAGCAAGGAGGGCGTGGCTGGTTTCCGGGGCCACCCTGCTCTCCGACACCAGGATGCTCTGGGTCTCCTCTTCCCCCACCCCCTCTTTTTTCGGTCAGATCAGCTTGGCACAACCAGCACAAACAAACTTTGTTAACGGCTTTAAACTTGGAAGGCTCGCTTTTTAAATATTTGCCGCTACATAATTGAAACAGCTGTTTTAATGAGGTACCTACTGTCATCATTTTACCCCGGCTGAGCTGGGTGACAACAAAGCAGTAATAACGAATTCAATAATAATTAACTCGGGTCATCTGCTCATCTGTCACGGCCCATCAGCTTTAGGGAGAAAAATCCCAGTGAACTTCTCTCTTTTGTGAGCTTTCCAAAACTCTGCAATAAAATGCTCAGAGAGGACTCTAGGTAGCCCTTCAAAAGTTCTAAGCAAACTGGTAAGTAGGTTAATTAAATTTTATGCATGTTTAAATGCTAATGATTACATTCCTGACATTACAGTGTAATCTGATATGGGGTGATGTCATGCAAGCAGTGGTTTTAGTGCCTAAACACATCTCCGTCCCCACGTCGAGCGGCGGCTCTGCACATCATTTATCGAAGGGCAGGACGTTGACAGCTTTGGAAACCAGGTTTTCACTCAGGTCCCTTAACTTGTCTGATGCATGCTAATCAGGGAAGTCACAGGAAACAACGGCTCCAAACCCAGCAGCAAACTGGGGGGGAGCATTGCAAGGTCCGCTCTTTTATGCTCTGCCTCTAAATTCCTACTCCTGGCACGGTGGGGTGGGAAAGTCTCCTGCTCGCTGCTCAGGATTCTAGAGAGGAACGTAAGGTCACATTCTCTGCTTTGGTCCAACACGTTCGCCTTCTGCTATGCCCCCTACCCTGCCGCAACCTCTGCTGTTACGGCGTTTCGCAAGTCTGTCGATATGTTCCTGCAAGAAGACACAGATGCACCAGCCTTGGCTCATATATGAAGATGACAGGCGTGCACCCGCTGTGTAGACGAATGGCCCCAGCCTCCGTGGCCGGGCAGGGTAGGGCTTCTCCCACGGTCCCGGGTATGGGCCTCCTCTGGGGGTATATGAAAATCGTGACCCTGCAGGTCTGGGTTCCAGCCTGAGAGAGTCTGCATTTGTAACAAGCTCCAAGCTGGGGCTGATCTGGGGGAAAGAGGACCCTTTCTGAGGACTCAGGAGAATACCTATGGTGACTTCTGGACAAAAGGAAGCAGAAAATATGAGGCGATTATTCTAAAACTTGGGGCCTCCTTTCTCAACGCAATTCATTTTTCATTAATGATCCTCATACTTTTTAACAAAGATACGCAGAACTCCCGTTATCTGGGTAACGGCCTTATTCTGCACATGTTATCCTGTCTGACAAGCGGCAATCTGACAGGAGACTGGGGTCTTTTATGCTCATTGTGAAGCTAATTTTTATACTTTCCGCTTTTCCTCTAAACGAAGCTTAGCTCATAGAGCACTTTGCTCTTTGGAATTATGTAAAGCAGAGACTACAATATATTTAAAATATTAGACATTCAATCAGAGTATAACAGCACTACTATTACAGCTAATAATAATTATAGTAATAAAGGAGCTGTTTCGTTGTACTGGTAACCACAGAGCTCAGAACATTCTCCGCATTCTTGAATTGAGACTCTGAAACTCCTTAAAGCACAAAAAGGAAGGGTCCTACTGTATTTCTCAGTCTGGTCATATCTTTCGGGAGCTCGACTTTGCTCCCCATTTGTGAGAACGAGATCTAACAGCACGAGCAGAATGTCTTCTGGTGTAAACCGTGAAATCGCCATGTTTTCTCCAAACAGGCAGCCTCTTGCAGATACCTCAGCACTGTGCTGGGTCATGAAGGAAAGTCCCCAACTCAAATCACACAGCCCACATACTGCTAAATGCTTGATTCATAATGTAATTTTCCAGAAATTAAGCATTATTGCAATGTAGGTTTTTTTTCCCTTATTTTTTTCCTGAAGAATAGTCAGCTCGAGCCTTCTGTGAATGTGCATTTTGAGCAAGGATATTTAAGACAAACAGCACCAGCAGGGCAAACGTATGGCAAAATCCCCAGTCACTAGTAAATAACCCCGTTCCCATAGCTCTGCTTCCAGATACACCAAAGAAGACCTTTAAAATGCCCAGTGTGTTCCAGTGAGTGTCAAAATGGGGACGCGGGCGGGAGCCCGCACTCACACCTTGGTTGGGCGTTCGACGGTGTGATACTGTCTGCTGACTTCATCAGCTTTTTCGAAGAGGTTCAGAAGGGCAAGTAGCTTCACATTTCAACAGTAGCCCAGAAAAAAAAAAAAATGCACAGTGACAAGCATTGTTTCCTTGCTCTTTACAGAAACAGAGGAAGGTCTAGTTTATTCTGGGCTCACATTTTAAGCTTTAGTGGCAACCAAACCAATTAGAGAGTCTGAGATTATTAGCTCTTTATGTAGCATTCGAGCAGGCTCTATGAAGTACAGTATCGCTGCTGAGAGACGAGGAGAGAAACGTAGCCTCACTATCCAGAAGGATCCAGATCAAACATCGACATGGAAGACCTCAGACTGCAGAACCCTTAGACAAAAACAGAAAAAGCTTCATGGCAGTGGATTTGGCCATGATTTCTTAGATATGACTCCAGAGTCACGCGTAATAAGGCAAATAAGCAAACTGAACTTCATGAAAATTCCAAACTCTTAGACCCCAATGGACACTCTCAAGAGAGGGAACAGATAATCCCCAGAATGGGTGGGGGCTACCAAAAATATTAGTACGCAGCATATGTAAAGTTCTCCTGCAGCTCAACAGGAAATGATCCAAATGCAAAATGGGCAAAAATACGGATAGCTCTTTGTGTAAAAAAGATACATAAATGCTAATATCAGCACATGAAAATGGGCTCAATATTCCTAATCATTAGAGAAATGAAAATTCAAAACTATGAGACACTGCTTCACATGCAAGATATGAAGATGGTGATTTTTAAAAAAAAAAATAAAGGTGCTGGAGAGGATGAGGAGAATTTGGAACGTCTGTGTAGAGCCCTGCAGGTTTACTCCAGAAGACAGAATGGCATCCCCCCAAATTACACGGTGTTAGCATGGGAGCTGGCAGTCCCATGTCTGAGGATTTCCCCTAAAGAACTGAAAGCAGGTTTTGCAGCCGACATTTGTATGTTCATATTCGTAACAGCAGGAGCTGCTGTGCACCCCCAGGGTCCACGAGCGAGAGTGGGTCAACCACGGGGCACCCACACAGCACGCTATCGTTCCGCCATAAGAAGGAAAGAGCCACATGCCTCCACATAGATGAGCCTTCATGCACCCACGTGTGTGTGTACGCGTTCATCCACTCAAGTCATGTTTCTCCGTCCTCCGCAGTGGGTTAGACCCTCCACCAAACAGTCACGGGACAGACGGAGTGTGGCCCCAGCCCTCAGGAAGTTCCAGGGCGGCTGAAAAACCAGTCAGGTAGGCAAAGAAATACAGCACAACACCCCAATGTACCACACGATCGCAAAGACAAGATCCTCACCGTTGCACTAGTACGTACACTTTCCTTCTTCATTCGACACAGCGCTCTTAAGTGCCTGGGGTGTCCCAGGTCCTATCCTGGGTCACAGCTGAGAGCAGCCACCTTACAGAGCGTCTGGCAGCAGGGAAGTGTGTACTTACAGATGCGGCCGCAGTGCCCGTGCTCCAGCATCCAGGCACACGCAGCCTGTTGTGGTGTCATGTCTCGGGGACAGTTAGAGCATGACGTTAGGGGGTGTGCGTGGCCGGTAACAGCTCCAGCCCGGCGGCCATGCGGGCAGCTCTGCGGCAAGTGAGGGTCAGCGCTCACCCCCGCTCCTGTGCGTGTGGAGGACAGCACGAAAGGGTTAGGCATGGACGGAACAGGGCCCCCGGCTTGGTTTTCGTGCCGCCTGCAGAATCAGGCAGTTCTACCCCACCGATCCCGCTTGGATCTGCTCCAAGGGCAGTGACATCCGTGCTCTACGCATGCCCAACAGACTGGACTCTTACCATCCGTAGATATAGAATGTTTGCTCAATGGGAGCCAAATTACAACTGTACACAAAATTTGGATTTCTCAAGTGAGAGTAAACCATACGTTGAAATGTTTCTTCACTAAAGCAGGCCTAAGTAGGGGATCCTGACCAAAGGGGGTGGGATGAGTTTGCCCCCAAGGGTAACGAGTGGGGTGGAAAGGCACGGAGCAGCTCGGTCGGTGTCAGCTGGCAGCTGTGTGGTCCCCGTCTTGGTCCCACGGGAACCTCCGCCCCCTGGGGACAGCGGCTCTCTGTAGCCCACTTACCTCTCAGAAAGAAACATCTCGTGTGTGTGTGTTTGGTCGCATGCCCACGGGCGCCTGTTTTACAGCAGAGGGGGCGTGAGCAGTACCTCCATCACTCCCACGGCCGCATGCACGGCTCTCCCGGGAACTCCCGAAGTTGGAGCGCAGCCCTCCCTGCGGAAGCGCCCGCTCAAATCCGAGAAGCAAAATGATCAACGACAACAACAGCAACAAAACAGCAATGTGTCCGCGGGGTCACCCTGACCTGTGACCGGATTCCTGATCCTCCCGTCTGAGTGACCTGTCCGACGCTGTCAGCTCCGCCCCAGGCAGGGTGTGCAAACCCGGCTCCCAGCTCGCAGCAAAACCCAGCCCGTGGAGGGGGGCCTGTTTGGAAACCTTCAGGCCTATGTGTGGAATAACTGAATAAATAGTACATCAGAACAAGGAAAGGTCAAGCTTCTGTTTCCGTGCTTTTAATGTGCATTCTCTAGGGGCTCAGTTATTCTGTCTTATAAAGATACTGCTCAGCGGAGGACCGGGGTGGGGAGGGTGACCCTGGCCCCCTGATCGCTGGAGAAGCAGTAACCTCACCTCTTCACAGGGGCTTTAAATGGCTTCAGCAAACAGACTTCCGCCCAAGTCACCCACAGCCCCAATCCGGTGGGCACCGTGCACCGCCCTTCTGCCACCATGTTCCACCGGGTCCGAGCGACTCCCCGGCTCGTCCTGCTCCTGGACGCCGGCTTCTGGGCTCGGACGTGCTGCCCCGTCAGGGGAGGGCCGCGGGGTCTCGGGCAGTCTCCCCTTCATCTGGGGTTAGGGGCAGCTCGGTCACTTCGCAGCTGTTCCGGGCCTGGCCAGCTTCCACTTGCTGCTGCCCGGTCCGCGGCTCCGGGACCCGGCACTGCCAGCCCGGCCTGTGCCAGGCTGCGCTGCCAGCCCCGCGGTGGGCCGCCTTGGCCGGTCGGCCCCGTGGAGCCTCACCGAGACTGCCGCGGCGCTAGGGACTTTGTGAGCCAGAAACCCCTCAGTGGGTCACCCAGGGAGGCTCAGTAGTGACTTCCTGAGGCCTCAGAACCTTGGCGTGGCTATGACACCGCAGTGGGCGGCCGGAACGCCCTGTTTGCCCCGCGTCGGGGGTAGGGGGGGGGCACTGCGTCTCTCAGGCCCGCTGCCCGCCCGGCGCGGCGCTCACGCGCGACTTGGATTCTGGAGGCCGCCCCGGAGCGCGGCCGCCGACGGTACAAAGAACCGTGACCCCTTCCCTCGCAGTCCTGTTTCTCAGCTGAGCCGCAGCCGCGCTTGCTACCCGGTGCTTGGACAGACCGCAGCCGCGCACAGCCGCGCACAGCCGCGAGCCTCCGGGGCTGGAGGAACCGCCTTGCAGGTGGGAGAAGCCCCGGCTCCGAGGGGCGGGGACGCGCCGGCGGGGGCGCGGAGGGTGGCGGGGACGCGCCGGCGGGGCTCGAGGCCGCGCGCCGATGCTGAGCTCCCGTCTGCGATGGGCCTTCCTCCCGCCCGGGCAAAAATCAGGCCAACTTCAGGAACAAGTGGTGCGCGTCCTCCTGAGTGCCTACCGACACACGCTTAGGGTCACGCGGGGCGCATTCCTCCGAGAGCACCTCACGCAGGGCTGAACTGCGCTGGGGACTTACTACGGTCACACGACCGACGGCGGGAGGCTCGCGAGGCAGGCTGGGGAGCGGCAGGCGCCGTGGGCACGCGAGGTGTGCGGGCGCCAGGGGACACTTCGGCCCCTCTCGGGGAGCTGTGTTCCTCTTCAGGCACCGCTTCAGCTGAGTCTCTCGGGTAACCCGCACAATGCCGCCGCCGCTGCTGCGAAGGGCTGGGAGAAGTTCCCATATA
>NC_081564.1:90127879-90204806 GCF_022355385.1 Mustela nigripes | reverse complement strand
GCTGAAGTTCCCATATGGCTGAAGTTCCCATATGGCTGAAGTTCCCATATGGCTGAAGTTCCCATAAGGCTAAACCAGCTATAGCGGGCGCAGTGAAGACGCAGCACACTCCACGAACCGCGGTACATGGGCAACGCAGGCGCTGAAGTGTTAGGGGAAGGGTTTGTGATGGTACAAAGAGCTCACATATGCAAACAAGGTGAGCTGTACCAGCAGTGTTTTCTCAACCGCCATTAGTGGAACTGTCTAAATATTTTAAAAAGTAGCATCATTTTAGCGTTAGGTTCAGATGGTAACCCGAGAGGAGGTTAGTGTGCGGATCTATTAGAAACGCTGCCTTCATGAATAGGTACACGTTTAATTAGCATATGAATTGTGTGCATGGAAGTGTAGTCACTAAATGACTGAAAATAGTGTGTGCTCTTCAAGCGGTGGCGTCTCCGCTGGGAAGTCGCCCTCAGAATCTGCAGAAAAGTCCTCCTCCCGATGGCACAGACGCCGTCGCATGTGACCGCAAAGCTGGGTGCTGTGGCTCAGATCCGCCTGGCTTGCCGTCTGCACCCCCGTGAGCTCGAGCCACACCTGCAGCCGTGCTGTGCTCTGGAACCTGTAGGGGCCCCTTGGGGACTCAGACTCCCGCCCTGCCCCCCAGGAAGCCTCTCTGGTCACTCTGTGGCGAAACCCAGGAGCTAGCAAGCGGACTCCGACGTGCTTCCAAGGACAACACGAATGGACCCTTGGATCCGGCAGTTTCTATAAGGAGGACTTCCAGAGATTAACTCAGAGGATTCCTCTGATCGTGAGGAAAATGTAGTGACAAGCACTCTTCGGCTCAGTGGAGAACTTGGGGGCTCCCCCCTTCACTCAGGATTTGGTCTGAAGAATTCCAAACGCATTTTCCTAGGAAGTTGCATCTGCAGCAATGATATTTTCAAACACGTGGTCACTCGATTACCGTTTCCAACAATGAAGGGGGTTTACTTTCAGAAACTGGTAGAATGAGTGGAGTTCTGCGTTACTCTGCACGGCGAATTCCGATTTAGAATTCCAGGTGTTTGGCTGGGATTACATCAATGCGACAAACTCAAGGCGTTTTCTTGAAGGGGACTGTGGGGGCAACAGGGATGGACAGTGGGTCCCAGGCTGGGGTGGTGGAGCCCAGTGACACAGTGACACAGGTGGCAATCACCCACTGGGGTTTTGCAGGAGCTGGAGGAGGACACTAGTCTACACATGGTTCTGGTCTTCAGAGTTGTAAATTAGAGAACTACAGGCATGATCTGGGATCTCTCCCGAATCATTTTCAGAAGAGGTGCAGCCATACTCAAAACAGTGTGGTGTCCTCCTGTGAGGGCACCGTCGGCCATCTGGCAGGCCAGCCTGGCCAGGCACTGACCTGCCCCCTGGACAGAATAAGCCCCATGACGTGAAGACGCCTGAACGCAGACTCTTCTGGCTCTCACGGATTGGCGCGGGACTCACTGCGGGCTCCCATTCAGATAGCGTGTTAGAAACACCACTCCTCAGGCTTCAGTGTGGACTCTGAGTCCAGCGTCCCCCGGCAGAGGCAAGCCACTGGCACCCACTCTCCTGTCTTTGTCTGCTGTGGACACCATCCTGCGCCTGAGCTCTTCCTGCCACGGCCCTCATGCCCCTTGCCCTGCCCAGGACCAAGGACTGAAATGCATCTCCTCAAAGTTCATACGTTGAAGGCCTCACCCACGATGTGACAGTGTTGGGAACAGGCTTGAAGGAGGTAATCAGCTTCAGTGAGGTCCCAAGAGTGGGGTCTAATCTGAAGGCTGGTGTCCTCATAAGGGGAGGAGGAGTCAGGAGAAGTACAGACAGAGAAAAGGCATCGTGATGGGATGGTCATCTGCAGACTAGGCAGAGACCACCAGCCACTAAGCCTATCGGCCCCCGGCCTTCAGAACTCCAGAGCCTCCTGTCCAGTGAGAGGTGGCCACAGCCCCGGCGGACAAACGCAGCCAGTGTCGTCCTGGGTGAGACCCATCCTGTCTGGACCTGCACTGCTGACCGAGGGCAGGAAAGTCGGGAAGCGTGGCCCTGGGTCTCAGTGTAAAACCGTGCTCCCGTCATCAGGTGGCCACTCCCTCCTAACTGATGAATTTTTTAAAAAGTAGTCATTTTAGTTGATTCTGTGCTGTATGCTTCTGCTGTCAATAATATTTACTCTGCTCAAGTCACTAAAGTCACTGTAATTCAAATTCCTTAATTTTCTGTTCTTCTGAAATACCAAATCCTTTCCATCGGAGATGTCTCCAATCGTCTCTTCTTAGATTCACTGTGTCTGTCATTCCTTCTTGAAGAGGAAGTATCCCTCCCCTTTTTCTGAACTACACCCTCAAATATTACCTCGATTCTACCTTCTAAGACTTTGATCCACTACATTTTATCTATCTCTTTTATAGCTTTTTTCAGTTTTCACAATGAATATGTCATATTTTTATCCCTTGTGTACAAATCACAGAACGTCCACTTTGAGCTCTAATATTTAAAGATCATGGAAACTGTTACTTCTGTCCTGTAAAAACCCAGGTAACCAACATTATTTTAGGAGTTCATCAGAGAACCTAGGTCACAGGGAATCTGCCTCCCTGATGTCTGGAGAGAGGTGATGTGGAGTGTCAGGGGGCTGCTTACCAATCCGGGGCTGAAGCCCTGCCGGTGTCAAGCCCTGGACAGTACAGAACATTTCTGTGTGTTGCTGAGGCTAAGAGAGAACATATGAGAGTGAGAGACTCCTGGACCGCAGTCCTAGGGAGACCCTGCACTTGCATGAGCTCTGCCCACAGAAAGCCCCTGAAGAAGGTTCCCGAGTGCCTCTGGCAGGCCAGGGGAAGAGTCATGAGGAAATAGGCTTGGTGTTCTCCATCCAAGCACAAAGACTGTCCCCAAACATGTGTCCCACCTGGAGGAAGGCCATTTCTCCAATGCCCACTGGGATGTGGAAACACCTGTGAGGATGACAGGAAAATGGACCATCCTTCTCCCTGGCAACTGACATCACCGCACCTCCCATGGTCCCAGCTGAAAGGGTGAAAGACCAGACCACTCAAGGAGGAGAATTACAGAAGCTTGAAGTCAGCAGGGAGACAGAGACATGGATGCCAGATGAATCTGAAACCTATCACAGAAAAGCTGGAGAAGTTATATTAATTTTTAGACAAAGCCATTTGGTAGAAGGAAGATCATCAGGGATAGAAGGGGACATTCCATAATGATGAAATGGTAAATTCTCTAAAAGATAACAACTTTAGATGTGTATGCACCTAACATCAGATCATCAAAATACATGAGGCAAAAGCCATAGGATTGAAAGAAGAAATAAAAAAAATCCACTGTTATAGGAGAGGTTTCTACACCCTTGCTTAGTAACAGACACGTCAGACAGTCAGAAAATCAATAAGCATATAGCTTTTTTGAACAGCGCTATCAATCAACTCCATCTAATTGGTATCTGTAGACCACTCCAACCAACAAGAGCAGAATTAATACTCTTTTCAAGCTAACATCAGACATTCACCAAGTTAGCTCAAATTCTGGTCTATAAAATACACCGTAACATCTTTAAAAGGAACAGGAATCATAGAAAGTATGTTTGTTGACCATAGCAGAATTAAACTAGAAATCAATACCAGAAGATGGCTTGAGCATAGGCAAATATTTGGAGAAAAATAAAACATGCCTATAACACATGTCAATGAGAGGGTCTTAAAGGAAATCTAAATAAATAAATAAATTAATTAATTAAATGAAAATACAACTTAAAATTTATGAGATGCAGCAAAAGCAGCATTTAAAGGAAAATGTATAGCACTAGAATGCATGTTAGAAATAAGAAAGACCTTGAATCATAATATAAGCATTGGGAAACTAGAGAAAGAATGATTTAAAGCTGAAAGCAAGAAGAAAAATATAAAAATTAAAGAACATACCAAAGGCATTGAAAGAGGTCAGTCCTGAAAATCAGTGGAAACACACTAGTATATATACTTTTAAGAAAAACAGTAAAACTGATGGCATCTACAACATCTAAGCAGATCCACCACTGAGTGGGGAGGCAGACAAGTGAGCGACATCTGAAAGACAGGGCAAAGGCTGATCTACAATAGTTAATTGCTTCCTCTCACCACAGCAATGAACAATTGGAATTTCAAATGAAAATATCTTTTAAAATAACATAAAAGCGAAACACTTAGCTATAAACCTAACAAAATATATATAGTATTTATATGTGGAAAAATTAAAAATTGATGAAAGAAACCAAAGATCTAAGGAGAGAGAGATTATTTTTTGGGGGGGAGGGAGGAATGGGTTTCTTAATATTGTTAAGATGTCAATAATTTCCAGCTTGAGCTACAAGTTTAATAAAATCCATGCTAAACCCCCCAAATCCTACTTTGTAAATTTCAAGAAACTTACTCTCCAGTTCATGTGAAAGCTCTCATGGTTTCCTGAGGAGGGACTCCTGTGTGGGAGCAGTTGTGGGAACCAGTGCCTAGAGATGAGCAGATGAGTTCTAGAGGCTCATGTCTGAGACTTAAAAACTCCAGGGGGGATCAGGTCTTAGGAAAGTCCCCGCAATAATAGGAGATTTCCCTCCAGGAGCTCAACCAGATCCCCTCAATAAATATCAGAGAGGAATGCCCTCAGACTTCCCACAGGAGGGGAAAGGATCCACTTGGTAACACGCCAGACCTGTCTGTTCCCCCTAACAAGGTCTGGCCACAGGAGGGCCAGTTAACCCAGGGAAACTACGTGCCAGAGTCTAACTGAGCGGTGGGATGGGCAATGCTTGAGTCTAGCCCTTCCAGCCATCCTGCTTCACATGAGGGGGAACAAACCTGAGGATCACGTGCAAAGCCCACAGTCTTAATCCTAGGACTACGGACACTCCTCTTCCCACACTCACCACCACACCAGTGAAGACCCACTTCCAGCAGTTGCCTCTGTTGAGGGGATCATGTTCAGCGGTCAAGGAAAAACAAAAACAAAAACAAAAAACCCAGAAAGCTCAACAAAAGGCAAGAAACTATTTGAAGACACAGGGCAACATCAGAAGCAACATGGCAGGGATGTTGGACTTACCAGCCGGGAATTTAAACACAGGTGTGATGAGTGTGCCTCGGGCTCTGTGGGTGAAGAGTCAGCGTGCAAGAACAGAGGGGCAGTGTGAGCAAGGACATGGCAGCCCCAGGAGGAGACAAAATTAATGCAAAGGTAAAAAGCACTGTAACAGAAATGAAGAATGCCTCTGATGAACTCGTGAGCAGCATGGACACAGCTGAGGAAAGACTCCCCGAGCTAGAGGATGTATCAGTGGAATCCACGAGAGCCAAAACGCAGATGGAACAGAAGACGGAAAGAAACAAGACCGAATATCCGTGCGCCGTGGGAGAGCCCGTTAGATGCACATGGCCACGAGGGAAACACCAGAAGCAGAAGAGAAGGAGGAACCGAAGGAACATTTGAAACAATACGACGGAGATTTTCCCCAAATTCATGCCAAATACCACAGTGCAGACCCAGGAGGCCGAGGGGACATTTAGCCGGGGAAGTGTCCGCAGCACCATATGTGACAATACCATTTTCAAACTGTAGAAAATCAAAGATCTAGGGAAAAAATCCCAAAAGAAGCCAAAGGAAAAACATATCCAACCCATGGATAAAGAAATGAGGATTAACTCTGATTCTCTTCAGAAAATCAAGCAGGGAGACAGACGAGCAGCATATTTAAAGTATTTAGAGAAAAGCATGACCTAGAGTTCTGTACCCTGAGACATTATCTTCCAAAAGTGATGAAGAGATCAGACTCTGAGACAAACATTTGTTTCTGGTAGAACTTTCTTGCAAAAATGTTAAATGAAATGATCTAAAGAGAAGGAAAATAATATAGGTCAGATCCTGAGGTCTACAGAAAGCAAGGGAGAGCATCAGAGAACAAGTACGTGAAGGTAAAATAGAAACTTTTGTTTTTCTTCTTCTCAGTTAATCTAATACATAGTGGTTTGTTCAAGATAACGACAGACTGAGCGTTTTAGAGGGGAGCTGGGTGGGGGTTTGTATGAGCCTGGCGGTGGGTATCAAGAGCGGAACAGATTGCGTGGAGCACTGGGTGTGGTGCGTAAACTATGAGTCTTGGAACACTGCATCAAAAACGAATGATGTATTTTATGATGGCTAACATAACACAATAAGAAAAAGAAAACAAAACAAGAAAATACCAACAATGTATGCTTATATAAGGGTTGTGAATTGTTAAATAACATTTGTTGAGTAGAGCCCTTGGGTTCCTGATGGTGAGATGGGGTTCAGTTACAGACCAGGAAGAGATGGAAACAGAGAAGTCCATCCCTCGTAGGTCCTGGAGGAAGTGCACAGTGCACGTCAAGCAGCCACGTGGAAGGAGTAGGGCGGGCTGCAGACAGAGGTCTTGGTGGGACAAGGAATCACACCTGTATTTGCTCAGTGGTTTTAGGACAACTGGACAGCCACAGGCAGGAAGCTAAACCTAGAATTTAGACCTTATAATCTTCACACAGATCAATCCAAAGTGGATCTAAGACTTAGACATAAAATACAAAACTATAAAACTCCTAGAGATCAAACGGAGAAACTTTAGGTGCCTTAAGGTGTGGTGATGGCTTTTTGTAAATAATCCATGAAAGAAAGCACTGGTAATTTCATTAAAATTAAAAACTGCTCTGAAAAAGACAATGTCAAGAGAATGAGAAGACAAGCCACAAACTGGGAGAAAATATTTACAAATCACACATTTGATAAAGGACTGTTATCCAAATATACAAAAAATTCTTAAAACTCAACAAGAAAACAGTTGGTTTAAGAAGTGTGCCAAAGACCTTAACAGAGAGCATAGCAAAAAAGGTGTGCAGACAGCAAATAAGCATATGAAAATACACTCCACATCCTACGTCACCAGGAAAATATAAAATCAGACCATGAGACACCACTGCATACTGACCAGAACGGCCTAAGAGCACTGACGTGCCCAGTGCAGATGAGGGGCAGGGGCGCGGGGCCTCGGCCTCGCTGCTTGGGGGCGGGGGTCCAAAAGGGCACAGCCACTGCCGAAGGCAGTTTGGTGGTTTTTCACAAAACTAATTATATTCTTACCATGAGATCCTGCAACTTCACTTTTTTATTTTATCCAAAGGAGTTAAAAACTAGATTCACACCACAATATGTACACACGTGTTTACAGCAGCGTTATTAATAATTGCTAAAACTTGAAAACGTTAATTGCTGAAACTTGGAAGCATCCACCATGTCCTTCAGAAGGTGAAGGGGTCAATGGACTGGTCCATCCTGACAACGGAATATTATTCAATCCCGAAAAGAAATGAGCCCTCAGCCAGGGGGAGGCACGGAGGAGTCTTGAATGCTTATTACTAACTGAAGGAAACCAACTGACAAGGCCACATGCTGTATGCTTTTGGACACGTGACGTTCCGCAGACGTAAAACTAGGGAGAGAGTGAAAGATCAGTGGTTTCCAGGATCTGGAGGGAGGGAGGAACAGGGGGAGCACGGAGGACTTTTCAGGGCAGTGAAACTACACTTTTTACGACATTACACTTTTACCTAACCCTGCAGAGCGTACACCAGCAAGAGTGAGCCCTAATGTAACTTACGGACGTGGGCAATAGCGATGTGTCCCTGTAGTCCACCCTAGTGTGGACTTTTTTCTTAAGATTTTATTTATTTATTATCTGGGGGGGACAGGCAGAAGGGGACAGAGCGGGACAAGCACACTCCATGCTGGGTGCGGAGCCCCATGAGGGCCTCCATCTCAAGACCCTGAGATCATGACCGGAGCCAAAACCAAAGGCCGGACGCTTGGCCACTGACTGAACCACCCAGACACCCCTCCAGCGGGGATGCTGGTGACGGGGGAGACTGTGCCTATGGGAGGGCGCGGGGGCTGTGGGAAATCTCAGCTCCTTCCCCTCAATTTTTTTGTGAACCTAAAACTACTCAAAAAAAAAAAAATGAAGTGTTAATTTAAAAAGTATTAAAGATCTAGAGGAGCTAACGTAATGCTGAAGAACGAAGTGCGAGAACTTTCCCAAAACTTGCTGGAAAGCTGGAGTAACAAAAACAGCCGGCGTTGAGGAAAGAATGAGCACAGATCAACGGCACAAACTGAGACCAGAAACAGACCCACAGAGATCCAGGCATGGAATGTTTGGCCAAGAAGCAAAACCAGTGTAGCGGAGCCAGGATACAGTGCTGGGAAATTGGATCCAATCTATAATCATCATCTTCTTTGTCTACACAAAGATGTTACACTTTCCTCCAAAATTTACTCAACAGGTAAGCAGGAAATTTTTAAAAATTATTTGATTTAAATTTAGTTAACAGAGATAAGTTGAAATTTTCAAAATAAAAACTTTTGCTTTGTGAAATACGTAGTCAAGAGAATCAGAACGTCAGCCACAGATAAGATAGGAAATATTTGATATATGACTTGTATCCAAAATATACAAAGAATTCTTAAAAATCAATGATAAAAATGCAAACTCCTGTAAAGTTGTCCAAGTATCTGAAAAGAGACCTCCAAGAGAAGATAACAGCAAATAAACTCATAAAAGGATTATATTGTTTGATATTATGGAACTGCAAATTACAACACCAAGATCCCCCAGCACATGCATTAGTGGCTCTGATAAATGCACAAAGGGACTTCACCAACAGTTGCTGGTGGACGTGCAGACCCATGGGGGGTGGGGGGCTCCCCTCAGGGGCAGGAACATGGAGCAGCCACTGTGCAAGACAGCTTAGCGGTTTCTTACAAAACTAAACGTAGTTTTGCCATATGGTCCAGTAATCGGACTTAGGGTGTGTACCCAGTCAGTTTGGAAATTTTATGTCCATAAAAGAAATCCTTCATGTAGATGTTTACAGCAACTTTATTCATAATCGCCCCAAACTGGAATCAGTCAAGATGTCCTCCAACAGGTGCATCCAAACGCCGGGAAGTGACGCAGCGACACAGGAAATGAGCAAGGACACGAGGGAATCGTAGATGCGCGTTGCTGGGTGCGAGAAGCTGATAAGAAGACTTGCCGCACGATCCCGGTGAGATGACGCGCGGAGAAAGACAACTATGGGAGTGAGAAAAGGAATCAGGATCGCCGGGGGCTCTGTCTAGAGAGGATGCAGGGCTCCCTAGATGACCAGAAGTTATTTTGGACAATGAAACTTTTCTCTAAGATTTTGTAATGGGAATGCCTGACTCAGAACACTGTGAAACCCACAGAACGTTAGAGCACAGAGTGAGCATTCATGTATGCAAAGTTTTCCAAGATCATTTAGGATCCCAGATGGAAAGCAAAGTGCGACAAAAAAATAGCTTAACTGTATTACAGATGCCTGAAATGATCTCCCTGAAAAAGGCAACAAAGTGCTGGAAACGATACTTGACCTCTGTGGTCTTCCTCCTCAAACCCTGCCACTCCAGTCTGGTCCAGAGCAAAAACCAAACCAAACAAACAAAAAAACAACCCACCTGAGTTTATTCTACAAAGTACCTGACCCATAAAACACGAAACTGTCAAATCCATTAAAAAAAAAAATAGGAAGAAAATCTGGGAAACTGTCACAGCCAAGGTAAGCCTAGGAAGACCGGATGATGACCTTAATTATTTAAATTATTTTTAACTTTTTTAAAACCAATTTTAAATGTAATTTAATAAATATTTGCCCAAAATTTTCAGTGACTGCTTCTTTACTGATTTCTGCTTAGTTGTCCTGAATCATATTATGTACTGAGTATTTTTTGTTACTTTTAAAAAATTAAATTCTCTTGGATCTTCCATTTTTATGATCATGTTTCAGTGACTTATTGGTTATATTGCAATTAGTGGAGCCATCATGGGAAGCACTCTCTACTGCTCTTTATTTTAATGTAAATGGCTTCCACAAATCGCCATTTAAAACTGTTTTTTTTTCCCCTGTTGATTTTTGCTAAAGATACTTTATAGTTTTAGTTTTCTTATATTACGGTTTTCCCAGAGTTTTTTGTTTTTCCGCATAACTGGGAATGACTTTTAAGTTCTATCCAGAGTCTGTGGTGTTTATGAGAGCCCATGCTCAAGCCTCTATCTTTAATTTGTTGATCAAGGAAATTATTTTGCTATTTTCCTGATTTTTCATTGTTTCTGCCTTCCTGGAGTAAATATTACTTGATCATAATTAGTGATTCTTTGGCTAGTTTTACTTACATATTTTAATTAGTAATATTTTATTTAGATTTTTTAGTTATAGTAATGTTTAATATTGGTCTGTGATTTTAATGTTTCTGTATTTATCAGGTTCAGTAATAATTTGTTCTGTTTCATAAAATGACCTGGGGAACACTTCATGTTTTTTGCTGTTTCTCTTGAATAGTTTAGATAACATTGGATTTCTCGGTTGCTTAAATGTTAAAATCTAAAACGATTTAACTTTTTACCTCTTTTAAGGCTGACCTTTAACATCCTTTCAATCTTCCTTGGGCAACATTGTACTCAAATTTTCTAATTCTCCTTGCATCGCTTTAATCACGTGTGTTTCAGCAGAGGATTGTTTCCCTTCTCTGTGTTTCTTCAGCTATTTTTCTGCAGTTATAGATAATACTTACTTCTAAGTATTTTAACTCTTCTGTGTGTGTATTACGTTTCTGTGTAGGATTACACATTTGCTCCCTACTTGGGTTCACATACAGTTTAATTATTTATTGTTCTATGAAAAGAACACCTTGGATAAAATGTATCTTGTTATCTACTTTGTTTCCTGCCTGTTTGATTAGTTCAATCTTTAATCTTTATTGATTCCAGTTTTATAATCTTTATTAAGCTCACTTCCTAGTCTCCTTTCATTGGTTTAGCTTTTCTTTTTCAGCTTCCCAACAGGAATCTACATTTCCTTCCGGTTTTTGTTTGTCGGTGTTGTTGATAGCAACCCTGGAGGGCTTGGGCAACACCCCAGACTCCAGTAGTGAGCCCAGCCCTAGCTCCTGCCCCGTGGTTTCCAGATCACAAGAGATTCCAGTCTTCATCCTGTTCCTCATTCCAGGCTTGTGCAGGAATTCTTTGTTTCAATTAGATCATTAATTCTTTTTATTTTTTCCAATTTTATTATTAGTTTACATGGCTTTTAAAATTTTTTACAGTAAAAAATGTGAGGTTCTAAGTAAAACCCTCTAGGTTTCAAGATTAAATGATCTTTGGTATAGAAAACCTGAAAGTTTACACACACACACACACACACTCACACATACACCTGTTACGGGTAAGAGGCACATGCAGTGAAGTTGTGAGACATGAAATTCTCACACAAAATTCAGTTGCATTCTAAACACCAACAATGAACAATCCCCAAAAGAAAATTAAGGAAATAATTCCATTTACAATAATATAGAAAAGAGTAAAATAATTAGGAATAAACCTAACCACAGAGGTGCAAGACCTACGGAAGAGAAACTGGGAAGAAACGGAAGAAGACACAAAGACATGAGGAGGCCTTCTGAGCTCCTGAATTGTCCAAATCCCAGCCCGGCTCACAGCGATCTGCAGATTTAATGCAATTTTTATTAAAATCCTTTGTTAAAGAGGCTTTTTTTTTTGCATAATTTAGAAAATCTACCTTCAAATCGTTATGAACTCTCATGGGGCTGTGGGTAAGCCAAATAACCATAAAAGAGAAACGGCATGAGGACTCACATGCCTTGATTTCAAAACTCACTATGAACCTGCAGAAATCAAAACAGGGTGGTTCTGGCATCGAGCTGGAGAAGTATGCCAAAAGAATAAAATAGTCCCGGAACAAATCCTATCTTACATGGTCAAAAATTTTTCAACAAGGGTATGAAGACCATTTGGGAGGGAAAGGATAAGCTCCTTAATCTACAGTCCTGGGAAAACTGGCTCTCCGAAGGCAAGAGACCAAAGTTTACCCGACCCACGCCATGTACAAAAGTTCACTTAAAAGGGATCAAGAACCTAAATGTTTGGAACTGGAATGTGGAAGTGAGAGAATGAACTGCTTCAAAAAGTACATGAACCAAGGCTGCCAGGGTTAGTGATGCCCGTTAAGTGTGAATTTCAGGTAAGTGACTCCCCTTTAGTGTCAATATGTCCTATAAAACACGTATGTTCAAAATGTATCCGTTGTTCACCTGAGGTCCAAATTCCATGGTAGCCTGTATCTTATTTGCAACTCTATACCTGAACCGTAGAACATGATAATAAACAAAATCATCTGTCTTAGGTTTATGTGAAAAGATTAAAAAAAACTATCTCCTGAAGATTGACCTCAAAGTATCCTTCATGCACAGTGGCCCTAAATGCCCCAGGTTAGAAATTGCTATACAAAGGGTCCTATATTTCAACTTGTGGCATCAAGCGGAAGTCTTTTCTGAGGGAAATACCTTGAAGTTAGGCTTCAAAGAATTTTCACAGACAACATTTAAGAAACATGAGCTCAATTTTTTAAAAAATTATATTAAGCAAAAGTCAGCAGGAACAAGCAGAAACACTATGATTTTTTAATGCCATATATATTTATATATATATGGCATTATATATAGGTATATATCTAGATATATTTATCCTTAATGTGTTTTCCAAACTTCCTGGGAGAGGAGTAAAGTAGGAGAATTGGCAGCACCCGGCGTCAAGACCTATCGCACGGCTTCAGTGACCCGAACAGTGTGGAACCTGGGGAAAGAACACACACATGGAGCAGCGGGGCAGATGGGCCTAGAAATAGACCCACGTACACAGTCTACTGATCTTGGGCCAAGGAGCCAAGGCCGCACGGTGGGGCAAAGAGAGTCTTTTTAACGATTCAACGATTTGTCCTGGAATGACTGGACAGACACGTGAACAAAAACGAACGTAGGCACAGACCTCACTCTCTTCAAAACATTAACTGAAAATGGATTATCCACCCACATGTAACATGGGAAACCATCAAATCCTAGAGGAGATCACAGGAGAGAGTCCGAGGGCCTTGGGTTTGCTGGTGACATTTTAGACCCAACACTGAAGGCACAGTCTGCAAAAGAAATAAGGGAATCACTTAATTAAAATTAAAAGCTTCTGCTATGTAAAAGACACTTAGGAAAATGGAAAAGCCAGCTGCAGACTGGAGAACCTAATGGCAGAATTCAAGTCTGGTGAAGCACTGGCCTCCAGAACGCAAGCAGCACTCTTAAAACGCAACACTGAGAAAACAGAGAACCTGATTAGAAAAGGAGCCAACACCTCAGCAAAGACACACAGATGCCGCGTCAGCGTCTCACGTGATGCTCCGCACCGCTGGTCGCCAGGAGTCGCAAATGACAGCAAAGGGATGCCACCGCACGTCTCTCAGGAAGGCCAGACTCCAGAGCGCCGACAACCAGGTGAGCTGCTGCAGGTGCCAGCAGGGCAGGGGTGACCTCGTCGGCGGGCAGCTGGGTGGTTTCTTCCAGAAGGAGGTACACTCGCTCTATCCAGCAATTGTGTTCCCTGGTTCTGACCCCAAAGAGTTGAAGACATGTCCACACAAAAGCCCGCAAACAGGTGTTCATAGCAGCTTTATTAATCATCTCCAGAACGTGGGAGCAGCGGGGTGAGTTGATAAGCCGTCTGGGGTCCATCCAGACCGCGGGGTAGTCCGTGACGCGAAGACGGCGCTGTCAAGCCTGAAACGGTGGAGGAACCTTGAATGCCCATCCCCGCATGAAAGGCCCGGTCTGAAAAGACTGTTTACGGTGTGACACTGTGGAAAAGCAGAACGATGGAGGCAGTGAAAAGACCTGTCAGGGTTTGCGGGGGTGGGGGTGGGTGGAGGACGGACAGGTGTAGGGCCGGTGGTTTTAGGGCCGCGAAACCATTTTGGATGACCTTATAATGGTGGGCGCATGTCGTTAGAGATTGTCCATTACAGATTTGTACGCTGAATGAATGTACAACAGCAAGAGAGATCCCTAATGGACGTTGTTAGTGGTCGTGCATCAGGGTCGAAGCCTCCGTGGACGGCATCCCACATGCACAAGATGTCCATCATCGAGGAACACGTGTGTGTGCGTTTGGGGGCCAGGAAGGGAGTGCACGCGGCTCCTCCGTAGTTTCTGCTCAGACTTCCCGTAAAGCTTAAACTGCTCTATGACATGAAGTTTATTAGTTTTAAAAAATTGCTAAGGTCATTGATAGGGTCTGACAGAGAAATGAGAGATGATCCCAAACAACAGACAGACTTCAAAAAGTAGAAACAAATCACACTAAACACAAATATTTGGTTTTGGGAATGAAAAGCTCAGTCAATGGGGGCACCTGGGTGGCTCAGGGGGTTAAAGCCTCTGCTTTCGGCTCAGGTCATGATCTCAGGGTCCTGGAATCGAGTCCCGCATCGGGCTCTCTGCTCAGTGGGGAGCCTGCTTCCCTCTCTCTGCCTGCCTCTCTGCTTACCTGTGATCTCTGTCTGTCAAATAATAAAATCTCTTAAAAAATGTGCTTACTCTTATAAAAAAAAAAAAAAAGAAAATAGAAAAACTCAGCAGATGGATGCCAAAGCATGTTACGCTCTAACTAGAGAGAGAATTTGAGAATTAGAACAGAGAGTTGGAAAAGCGTGAGGACACCCGCACGGGGATGGAAGATGGGCAGGTACCCGGCATTAACTGACGCACACGACATGGGGACAGCCAACTAGTTTGAATTATCATGGGGTAGGAGGTAAAACAAACCAGCAAACACACACCAAGTTATCACTTGGTGATAAAGGATGTGTGATTTTTCACAATTGAGAAGACAAAATTCTCAGATTCAGGAGGCCCGATACCACGCCCGATACCACGCCATACCAGGCCCGATACCACGCCATAAAGATAAGTCAAAAATGAAAAAAGAAATACATTATATCAAAGACATTTTAAAACTGCAATAAAAAATATATCAACCCAGAATTTTCTAACTATGAAAGTATCTTTGTATCAAAAGGATAAAATCAAAACATTCTCAGGCAAATGCGAACTTAAGGGCATTTACCTCTATCAAATCCT
Organism: Mustela nigripes; assembly: GCF_022355385.1. Lineage (NCBI taxonomy): Eukaryota > Metazoa > Chordata > Mammalia > Carnivora > Mustelidae > Mustela > Mustela nigripes. The sequence continues at coordinate 90,189,734 of NC_081564.1, read as the reverse complement.
CACAAAAGGAACTTGGAGAGCACTCTGCAAGAGACCCCAGGCATGTGTGACACACTTTGGTAATATAAAACGACAATGGAAATGTTTAATTCATACAGTTACAAAACTTTATAGAAATTAAATTTACATTAACAATAGCAAATGCATTTATAAGATTCTTATATTGTTGAAAAGGACAGAGTAGTAAAATAACTATCGATTCCATAATGTTCAAAAGGCATGGTGAGTTTTTTGGAATTGTTCCTAAAGGAAAAGAAATGGGGTGCAGGGTGCCTGGCTTCCAAATTACTGAGAGAGAGAGAGACTGGGAAGGGGAGGGAGGTGGGAGAGGGAGAAAGAAATGCAACCGTAGAAAATTACCTTTAAAAAAGAAGTAAGACACTGAAAGTCAAAATGCGAGGCAAATTGGAATATTCTAGTTCTTACAGTAAGTAGGAAGAAGCCCCTCCAGGTGGGCGTCACATGCAAACGAGCTCTTTAAAATAACCAAGCAAAATACCTTGGAATTAATCGAACAGAATCTGGGCAGAACTGTGGGGAAAACCTCCGAGCTTCCTTGAAAGGTGCTAACCCGAAGCTAAACACACCGAGAGAAGAGACAGAGCACTGAGAGAAAAGATGTCACTTGCCCCCAAATTCATGTAAATTCTCGTGCCTCTGCTCCCACCACGGCGACAAGGACTCTGGCAAGCGCGTTCTAAAACCTGCAGGAAGAAAATGCGAGGAACGGAGTCCCTGTCCAGGGCTCCCTCCCAGCAGGGCGGGGCGCGCGGGGCGGAGGGGCGAGGAGGCAGAGGGAGAGCAGGGCCATGTGGACAGCAGACCCGGGGCCAGTGGAACACAGAAATGTTATACAGGTGCTGGACTCAGGACAAAAGGATGCCTCCGTGTCTCCTCCAAGCCAGAGCAGCCGTGCCCCAGACGGATGGGTTTGGACTCCCACAGGCACCTGCTAAGAGAGAGACTCCCGGGCCTCGTGGCAGAACCAGGAACCCGGGCGCGGGCAGTCCGTGGCCACAGGCCCTCGGGGGGCCTCCAGGTCTGAGGAGCCCTTCCTCACAGAGTGGCCCAGCACACAGCCGTGGGGCCGCCAGGGGCCCAGAGTCTCCAGGACTCACTGCTCCTCGTGTACAAGGACTCAGGCCCCACCACGGAGACGCCCACTTGCAGCAACCTGACTCAGCTCCCACGACCTTGTCTCAAGGCCACGGCAGAGAAGAGCGCTCCCAAGATGAAGGGTGCTCGGCCCTCTGAGAGGGGAACTGGGTTAAGCTCTATCCCTGCCATGGTCCCCTCCGGGGACCGCTTCCGCAGCAGCCCTGCTTGTCCTCCTGAGCTCGGTCTGCATTGCACAGGGCCGGCCTCAAGGTCTGCTACAGCTCTGCAAAGGCTTACGGAACACACCCACAGAACATGCGTTTAACTCGTGGAAAAGTGCACACAAGAAAGTAGCATGACCAAGGAGCGAGTAGAAATGGGCTGTTTAATCTTCGGTGTTAGATGCTGGTTATCCACGGGGGGTGGGGTGGGATTTTCTCCCAAGCCTCACCCGCCTTCGGCAAACTCGGACCAATTCTACTCGTGCACTGAGATCATCAGTATGAATCACAAAACTTAAAAGCTCTCACAAGAAAAATCAGCGTAATAATTTTACAACCTTGAGGTGGGGCAAAAGGTATTAAGATAGTCCCAGAAAACCAACCTTGAAGAAGAAGAAGAAAAAAAAAAAAAAAAAACCGACCAGAAAACAAAGCAAGAAAGTCAACCACATTAAATTCAGAACTCCTGCGTCTCAACATGCACACGGAACACAGTGAAAACACAAGCCATAAACTGGGGCTACAGATTGGCAACACATTTAACTAACAAAGGATTAATCATCGAAATATACTAAAAAAAAAGACAAAATTTCACCAAATCAGTAATAAAAAGGCAAACAACCTAATAGGTTCACAGCAGAGGAAAAAATATGGCAAATAAACACATGAACAGATGCTTAACCTCATTAGTAATCTGAGAAATGCAAATTAAAACAATAATGAGATACCATTTGCACCCACCAGATTGGCAAAAGTTACAAAGTCTGACAATACTACTTGTTGGTGAGATGGATCCTTGAGAGCCCTTTGGCTCTGCTGGTAAGGATGTCAGTTGGCACAATCGCTTTGGAAACAATTTGGATATTATGTAGCCAGTTCTGGGATCCCGCAGCTCTTTCCGCAGCGACCGCAGATACGTCACCGCGCCGGCGCAGCGGTCCACAGGCAGCACAAGCCGGAGCACGCCTGGGAGCCCCAGCCAGCAGACGGTACCTGCTGACCCCCAGAAGAACAGCCGGGGAGCTGGGGCGTCTCCGCACCGAGCACCGCACGCCCCACGGCGGTGATGAGGGGCGCCCGCTGCGGGTACCAGCAGCGTCCCGGGATGCGGTTTCCCGTAGCAGAGCTGAAAGGGTCACCTTGCACCACAGTCACATGATGTAAAGTCACTTTTGTTTCCTGGCCCTGCTTGGGTCTTCGCAGAACACAATTTGCAAAGTCTTTTGCTAACAAATTAAAACAAATGTCTCCAGAAGGAAAATATACCAGTACCCCTTCTTACTTTTCATTTTCTGTTGATTCTTTCAATTTGATATTTTAAAAGGTACTATTGAGTCCCTGGAAGGGGTTCATTATGCCCCCCTCACCCCCCACATCTTTTGAGTGTGTTAACATAAGCACTGAAAGACCAGGAAACTCAAGTGGAGAAAACCCACGTGTGCAGGACGCTGGTCAGGACTCTCACACGGTCATGTATTGACAGACCTTTGTGTCTGGTTTGTTCATGCTGCCGTGATCCCCACACAGTGTTCTGGATCACGAAAGGGACACGGAATAAAACATACTTTTTCCTTGCACATTAAGTGTTTGAAGGAAACACTTAAGTAAAGACAATGGTGAATTTTATGTCACAAATAATGAGACGCTTAAGGTGAGGTAAATTAATCATACAAAACTCACAAGACAAGTTTGCGTCCATCCTGGCCTGGGCACTTATTTTAATTTCTGTCCCTTGTGGTTTGCATTTCCGAGGACGGCTTTCTTCCAGACTTCTCCGCTTTCTGCTGTCCTGCTGTGGCCTGCTCAGCCCGCGGGTTCGCCGCTGAGCAAGCGGCCTGTGGCTGCCCTGGACCATCTAAGGGGAATGTTGTCAAAGCGTACGCACTGACTGTTAACGAACAGATGATGGTCCCACGGAAAAAAAGGGCTCTTTTTCACATCATCTCCCCAAATCTCACTTTAACCCCCAAAGAAATTTGTTGGGTGGAAACAATTCAGAAAAAAAAAAAATGTCGTGTTCAACATCAAAGAGGGGGCAATGGTTAGCTCTGGAAACACGGCCAAGCCGGCCCGTCAGAGCTGGACAGAGCCTGAAACACACACACGTGATCATTCCCCGTTTTCTCTCCGTCCCCCATCCCCATCTAACGTGGCTTCTCCTGGCTTGTTTCGCTCAGCCAGGGCGAGGAGACGAGTCTACTGAAATAATGAAACACATGGATGCAAAATAACCCCAAAGATGGGAAAGCTGAAAATGCAAGATTGATAAAGTAATTTTAATTTGGTTCTACATATGTTAAGGTAGTTAGGGTGACTTTTGTGAAGGAGTCCAACTGTGTGAAGACAGATGTGCAGAAACCGATTAAGCACACGCAGACACACCCTCCCAAGGCGGGTGCGCGTGCTCTTTCCACGGAGGCAGCGCTCGGGATTTCAGAGCACACTGTGCTGGTCTCGCAGACCCGGGGCATCTCAGACGAGGTTCTGAGAAACAGCTTCTCCCTCGCTGTGGCTGCCGCACGGCCACGGACTTCTCTTGGTGCGGTACGTGTATGAAAAATGACGGGACAGCTCTCGGCGGTCCTCTCTGGCTCAGCAGGTGTGGGGGCAGAGGCGTGAGGCTGGACGGAGGGACAGGCAGGGGACAGAACCCTAGACAGAGAGGCGAAGACTGGCAGCTCTGCCCTCAGCTTCTGAAGTGAAGTGTCTCCTCTGGGCAGCTCCGGGATTCCTCTTCCCTCCTCAGTCTGCCCTTACTGTTGCTAATGTTCAAAAGCATCACAGATGAGATGGAGGCTCCCGCTGCTGCATTGATCTCCGCCGCAGTCTGGGCCGGGAGATGCCCAGACCGCACGCGCTCCGACTAGCGTGGCCCGGGCTCCCGCTGCTCTGCCCTCCGCACAGTCTGGGGCCGGCCGTGGCTCGCGGGCCACCTGGTGTCCAGGGAACCGGCTCAGGGATCAATATGGCGACAGAAGCAGCAGGGGACGGGCTCCTCTGAATCGCGTGACCCAATAACGGCAAAGACAAGGCAGCTGCTGCATGTGAGGGCTTTCTAGTCACTTTGGGGGAAGATGTGGATTTCCCATTAGGGTCTTCAGGACAGGAGGGTCTGCAGCAGCATCGCCCCTCTGAGGTCAGAAGGAAGAGGAGGCTGAGGTCAGGGAAGGAGGCACTGGCCAGACCCCCCACAGCACTTCTCTGGAAAGATCGGTGGTTTGAGATTTATGAGCGCGCAGGCAGCGGTCACAGGGCCTCTGCGTTCTTCTCCACGGCAGCGATGTGCTGTAGCAAGATGTCAGGTGCAGTCGTCTAATGCGTTTCGGGATTCCAGACGGCACACTGGGGAGACAGTTCTATGCAAATCTCTGCAGTGATTATTACCAAGGTGTGGTGTCCCAGGTTCCATTTGGCTTGAAATAATTTCCCCTTAAGACTAGGGACCAGGCATCGCCTCTGAGAATCTCAAGGCCTGACAGGAAGGGACCATGACAGTCCCCTAGGTAAGCTCATTGTTTGGAAGAGCTCAGAGCTCGAGAGTGAAATGCTTGGCCCGTGGTCTCACAGCAGAACGCCGCGCTAGGAAGCCCGCTTTCCTGGTTCGGTGCCGTTTCCAGGAACTGCTCTTGGTGCTTTCCTTCATCCGTGAACAGCGCAGTGTGCCAGGCTCCAGGGAAATCTCGTGCATTAATGCATCAACACTTACCTAGCACAGTGATGTACAAAGCACTGGAATTCAGCAATGCAGAAAGCAACATTCTGCTTACTCCCAGGTGCCAACTGATGTGACTCCTAGCACTGTCCCTTGAAAAGCAAACTGGTTTATCACAAGTTCACCAGCCCGAGCATTTCCAGCCGTCTGTGTTTCTGACAAGCAGGAGTGTGATTACAGGGGACATTTAACGGGCTTCCAAAACTTCGTGCAGTCGTCAAGAAACACCAGCCTCTGCATTAGTCTCTTTCTGCCTGTTCCCTTTGTACAAAGAGGGTTTCACCTGATGCACGAGTTCTTAATTCTTCACTGGGCATGCTCCCAAGGTCAGGCATCCAGCCTCCTACGTACCCGTTAAAAGCACATCTTCTCTTCTTGTTCCATGAGTCAAACATCGCATTGGCTCACCGTGGGCACGTGTAAGTGGACCTGCCTCGGGCCGGTGCATCTCCCAAGAGTGGGATAGCTCGTCACAGGGTAGATGTCACGGTTTGTACACCTGAGGGCTCTCTCCTTGGCTTGCAGATGCCCTTCCTCTTGCTGAATCCTCACGCAGTCCGTCCTCCATGTGTAAATATCCCTGGTCTGTCTAACTGTGCAAATTTCCCTTCTTATACGGACACCAGTCCCACTCATTAAAGCCACCCAATGACCTCATTTCAACTCAGAGTCTCCTCTTGAAGGCATTACCTCCAGACACAGTCACATTCTGAAGTCACATTCAGCATAGGGGTTTATGAAACACAATGCAGCCTGTAACACACCCGCAGCAAAATCTGTTATATCATGTGTGCTGTCACCATCCTAGAGTAGGTGAAATGGTGTCTAGTCTGCATTTACCTAATGACCAATAATACTGAGCACATCCCATGAGCTTCCCAGACATTCTCATATCTCTTTTCTGATATGATTTTTACTGTCCAATTTGAAAAATTTGTCTTTCTCCTATTTCTGCTTGAGTAGCTTTATATATTCTCAATAAAAGTATATGCAATGAAATGCATGTTTTACAAGCATTTTTCCCAACCTGTGGTTTGTTTATTCATTTTTTCTTAACAGCATCTTTTGATTAAATCAAATTTTTTCCTTTTATACTTAGTGCTTGTTTTTTCCATATAAGAAAACCTGTCCTTCTCAAGTTTAGGAAGATTTATGGGTCTACTTTTTGTGCTTAGATCCATCATAAATTAATTCTGAGTGTAAAGTGATGTGATAGTTAATGTTCCCATTCTATTTGTGTCTGTTTACTTATTCCAAGATTTTCTTTTCTTCTTTGAATTATCTTGGCACTTCGCTTGAAATAAATTGACTGTACATGTTTGTCTCCAGTTCATGGTTATCTGTTCTGTTGGCCGGTTATCTATGATTATAGAAATAATTACACTATCTTCTTCTTAGGAAATTAATGGCATGTGTTTATTCAGTAACTAAAGTTCAATTGAAACTATGCTTTACGGGCAGTAGACCTACACAGTATTTTTAATGTAATACCGAGTGCATGCACAATATTCAGAAAACTCTAAAAATTACACAATCTTCATTAATCTAGTTTTCTACCTAAGACCTGAAATCAGCTAGAGTGAGTCTTTTCACTAGCCCTTCATTTGTTTTGGTTATTTTACATCGTTTGTATTTCCATGTAGATTTTAGAACCAGCTGATCAGGTTCTTGAAAAGCCTACTGCGATTTGATGGGCTTTAGTAAATCATTGGATTGATTTGGGGAGAATAAACTGTCTTTGTCATACTATGTCTTCCAATCCATGAGTATGGTGTACCTCTAACTTCTGTCAGCAAAGTTTTGTAGTTGTCAGTGTAGATTGATTCCTAGGTATTTGATTTTTATAATTCAATTGTAGACTATAATTTTAAAAATTAAATTCCCTCTTATTCATTGTGCTGTGTAGAAATTATTGCATTAGTACCTCATACATTGACCTTGTAGCTGAGATCTATGTAAAACCACACATGGACTCAGGCAGAGTTTATTTTGGTTTAATTTTTTTTGAGGTTTCATGTCATCTGCAAATAACAAGATTTTTATTTTTTCCTTTCCACTCCACATGTCTTTTCTTTTCTTGTCTATTTCTCTGTGTAAAATGTCACACTGAAGTGGTAAGAACAGATGACCTTGTTGTCCTGACCAATTGGGGGAAAACTGGCAAAAACATTAAATGAAGAAAAATTATGACCAATATTTCTAATGACCATAGAAGACAAAATCTTAAGCAAAATACGAGTAAATCCAATGCAAAATACATGAAAAAAAAAATAACATGTCACCACCAATAGAAGATATTTAGAAGAAGAAAACATTTATATAGCTTTTAAATAATGCAAATCATTCCATTAAAAGAATAAGAAGAAAATACACATAGTTATCTCACTTGATGCCCCAAATGATCTTACAAAATTCTGCACCTGTTCATGATAAACTGTCAAAAGATATGAATAGAAAAGTGCTTTCCTAACCCTATATATGCATGAAAATCCTATGGCTACAATCATAGTTGTGGGAAGTTTTGAGTGTTTTCATCGTGGGATCAGAAAGACCTCAGCACAACAGCCTTTAGATTGCAAATTTTGCATTCGATGTCTTAGCAGGTGTAACAAAGAAAGAGAAAAACCAAAAGATACCGAAATCGGAAAAGAAGAAATAAACCATCCTTTTCCTCAAGTATCATAATTGTGTAGTTAGAAAATACAAATAAATCTACAAATGTATGTAGAATGGCAAGTGAAATTTTAAAAAAGAAAACTTTTGAATATAAAGGAACAAATACAATTCAATTATATTTCTATACAGTACCAATCTTCAAGCAGTAAAGTAAATTTCAAAACAATATTATGTAACATGTTAATTTTTTAAAAAATAAAATACTCAGAATAAATGGAACAAAAGTTATAAAAAACATGTTTACTGAAAAATCTGAACCATTCCTGAGAGAAATTAAGAAAGACCATGTGACGGATGCTCCGTGTTCACGGACCTTAATATGCAATGTTTTGAAGATGATGGTATTTCTCATTCAACTATACATTCAATGCAATTCTAATCAATATTCTGAGACTTTTTCTTTTTTCTTGTGAAAACGGACAAACTGATGGTAAATGCGTGGTTAAATGAGGCAACAGAATTACTTTAAAATCTTGGAGTAACATTGAAATAGAAAAAGACATTTCAATATCGAAAAAGAAAACCAAAAATATGAGTGGTTACTCCACCAGGTAGCACGAGTTAATGAAATTTATGACGGTTGAGGCAGAAGGATACGGATTCTCAAGAAGCAGGAGCCCGAAGAAATTAGGATCCTGCGTGCACGGGCCCGCGCATGCGTTGTTGCGTCCTGCAGAGGCTGAGCCGGTCAGCACGGAGGCGGGGCGGGGCGGGGCGGGGACCGCGGTCAGTAACAGGTGCTCGAGCTGCCGGATAGTCACAAGGGGGACCGTGAACCCGACCCCTTCCTGACACACGCTCAGAAAACCATTTGAGACGGACCAACCTAAGCGCGGAAGTCAGCAAAACTGTAATGGGGTAAACCACACCTGAACATAAAAACTACAGTAAAAAGGGCGACCTAGCCACCCTCGTATACATAGTTTATAACCTCCCCCCAAACGGTCTCCTTCTGCTTTTATGCCTTCCATATGCGTTTAATGTAGTTCCGTCTGATTTAGGGTTATTATGATATTTGCTTTTCTATTAGTGCCGTCTGTCTTTTGTTTCTTTGTTTCTTTTTTCCTGTCTTCTTTGGAATAATTGAGTATTTGTTAGTAGCCTGTTTTAATGCTTATTTTGGGTTTTTAAGTCTATGTTTTTATGTTCCTTTTCTACTATGTCTCTAGAGATTACAGTGTGAGTTCCTACTTCTGTTGTTATCTAGGCTTACAATTGTACCACTTGATGGAAAACTTAAACTTCTGCTTTAGGGTCATGTGACTTACAGAAATCGAGAGACTCAAAGAAGAGTATTTTTCTACTTGCCATTCTCATGCTCTTGTCTCTTCCTGTGGATCTGATGTGGTATTCCTTGTTTTAAAAAAAATTAATTTAATTTAATTTTTTTTCAGTGTTCTAAAATTCATTGTTTATGCTGTGGTATCCCTTTGGCCTCAGGAGCTGACATTGGCATCCTCCTAAGTCAGTCCTTGTGGCCATGAACTCCTTTAAATTTCTTTTACCGGATAAAAAAATCACTTTGCTTGCTGTGGCATTCTGCTTTCCTTTTTTTTTTTTTTTTTTTTTCTTATGGGAAACCAGTTTCCTTCTGTACCATCTCATACTTTGCTTTTTAGCACATTTTCTTTGTTTTTCAGTACTTCGAATATTTTATGTCTAGATGGAAGTTTCTTTGTTTTTGTTTTTGCACTTGTATTGATTGATTTTCATGATTTTCTGTATCAGTGGGTTGATTTCCTTCATCAACGTGAAAAAATTATCACCATTCTCCTTTTCAGTATTTCTTCTGCCCTGTGCACACCTCTCCCTCTGGGTCTGTGATTAGACGGATGTCCAGTGGTTTTGGTTTGCAGAGCCCAGGCTCTCAGTCCTGCTGTTATTATCACAGGCTTCCCATTGTGACCTTGATGATGACGTTTGTTCTTTGTGTTCTGGTCTGGATAATTCATAAGCCCTGTCTTCTAAATTTACTAATTCTGTAACAAGAATTGGGATCTGTCCTGTGAACTTCCTTCTCTTCTCACAGATGTCGTTCCCTGCCCCCACTCTATCATAAGACTTCAAGTTCATGCCTTGTAATGCTCTATCAGGATTTCCTGTCCTCCTCTCTTGACGGTTTCCTGACCATGGATAACATTTGCTTGCTTCTACACTTGTCTTTAATTTTTTTAGTGTGTGCCTGGCATTGTGTTTGAAACGACAGTAGAGATTAAAATAGGTAATATTCAACCCAGCAGGAGGCACGCCCTTTTTCTGTGAGGCTGGTGCCCGTCGGGCACCTTGTTCCCCAAACCTGCATTGAAATTGGTGATTGTCTTTCGTGCAGCTTTATTAGGTCTTGTCCAACACCGGCTGCAGATGTTGTGAAGGAAGGATCAAGAGGAGTGTACCCCTCTTGAGCTCTAAGCGCTGTCATACTCTGAGACCTTTGCGTGTCGTGACAGTCTGGCTGCTGTCCTTGGGAATCCCAGCAGCGATCCTCTGTTCTACCAGTTAGAATGTAGGGTTTTGGGTTGCCAGAAAGTTTTGGGCACCCTTGGTGATCTCTCTGTGCAGCACACTCCTGGTTTTGGAAAGCAGTTTGTTTGGGGGTACAGGATTTGGGGCTCTCATGCCAGCCTACACATGGCTAATTAAGGCCCTTTGAGATTTCACTAGTTTCTCCTTACTCCTTAAATATGGTGGGTTCTCCTTCCTCCTGTCACTCCCGCAGAACCGAGGGAAGATATGGCTATTTACTGGCTTAGAAAGGACTAATTAATGCCTAGGTTAAAGCCTATGTGGTTTTCTACGCATCTCCAGCTCTCTGATGGGTGTCGGAAACCAAGGTCTTGTGGATCATGCGGATCATAATCATGGCTTGAGTGGAAGCAGCCTCCCACTTCTCGCTTGATCCTAACCGAAAACAGAAGTCCAGGTGCTTTCTTTTAAATATGTTGTTAGAACACGGTCTCGTATGAACGTACGTGACCGTGAAATTTATCATCCCAACGGGAACATTGTTCAGAGTTTGGAAATGATGAAAACAACTAAAGTTATGTAACTGAAGTGTTTACATATTCATTGACAATTTGATTCAACTTTATTGACAAATTTATAAAATAGCCTCATTCAAAGCCATTGGAAAACTAAAATTATTTCTGAAACATAAACAGTATGTGTCTGTACAAGCGAAACAAACTGCTTAAGATTCCTGATCCTATTAGTTATTTACACACTAAGTAAGCAATATGACTATACAAGCTGTATAATTATGCGCTCTCTGTACGTGTCCTTGATGTAATCAATCTCTAAGGCATACGTCTCTGCATTCATATTTTTCTGATGATTTAGAGAGATCTCCTATACATTTTTCATATAATTGCTTTTAATTATTCTTCAGAAGTTGAATTTTGTGATTACTAAATTCAAAGTCATTAACATTTTCAGTGGCCTCTTCCACAAACCATATATATGTGTGTGTATATATATATGCATATATATACAAAAACGTAAATATAATAAAATATATATATTTTTTGAAGGAAAGATTCTCCTTCATACATACTGAAATACTTGGTAGGCTTTGCTGAATAGGACATGTTTCCGATGTGATCGTCTTATATCGAGAGACGCGAGCGTCTCAGTCTCTGTCTGTTCTCTGTTCTTTCCCCTTTATTCAGGGGCAAAACCACCCAAACGCACGGCTATGACAGAACAGGATACAAGCTCTGAAGTCAAGGTACCATATTTATGATTCCTTTGTACAGTTTTTCAAATTCAGATAATATAAAATTATAGGTCAACTTTATTCTTTCTGAATTCAGAATATAAATGAATATAATTAGTAATAGAAGGTCCATTGGAAATTATTTATTATAAATTAAGATATTCTAAACATAATTATTTAATATCAAAATTAGATCTTGCACATTCTTTGAGTTCGTGGCATTTAATCGGTTTCGTTTCTGCCTTATTTATGGGGTATTTTTCCATTTCTCCTCTTTGCAATTTTTTTTTTCTTGAAGGGAGTGAGGTAGGAGTGAGTGGATAACGCCATTCCCTACGACTTCTACAACAATAGTTTTTTGGGAAAAGTTTTTAAGAAAGGGTTTGATTAAGTACCTAAATAAATGTTTTCTAATGTTTATGATAAAACTGTAGGGAAATAATTTAGAAAATACCCAATTTCATTGCAGGACACTTGGAATGATACAAAAAGAGTGCTTCACTGCTCCAACAATAGCACTTCCTGTGTCTCACTGAGGACAGGTAGTGAAGACCAAAGATTCCCAGTGTCTGCTCAAATATCTTTTGTATTCCGGTCAGGTTCTTCACAAACTTTTCATAGTTCAGTGACTCTGGGTCGTATAGAATAGTGTTAGGTCTTTGCAGGCACGGCCTCTATGTCCACTGTCGGAATGCTGCACCTTCCCCGGAGGGATTACGAATGAAGCACACCAACCTGTTTTTGACATTTAGTAAGAATATTATTTTTTATTATAATGCTGTTTTCACCAAAACCTGTATTTTTATTATCACAACAAAACAAATAATTTTATATTAAATGTTAACATCTAAATTTATAGTGTTTCCGACAACCTCACAAAATTCATGTTCAATAGTTTGAACTTAAAGATTTGATCCCGAGAAGTGGATAAAAATGTTACTCCGTTACTGAAAATAAGAACTTCTCTGTTTCAACCTGGTAATGATGGTGACAGGAACCTGGCATTCTTTGACTTTGCAAATCTCTTCTGCTTTGCCCTTAGGGTAGACAGTTACACTTGGAAGTAAACACATCCAGGATTGGTGCAGAAGAACTCACCTGATCGGAGTGAGGGGCCACACTTCACGGAAGGGTGCACAAAGGTCCCCTGGGCAGCCATGGGGGAAAACCACATCTTTGGGACCAATCTTTGGAGGACAGGAGCGGCTGTTTTGCAAGATGGTGAGACCTTTTGGTAGATCTGTATTTCAGATTTCTGGACTAGATGTGCCTGTGGCCTCTGAGTGGACACAGCGTGGTCCTTGGGGAAGGAATTTCGCCCCTGCTTGCCCTCTGCTGTGCCGCAGTGATGGGGGGTGGGGGCTGAAGGGGTGCCCCTGATCGCATGAAATCCAGGCCATTTGGGGGTGAAACGTCAGAGCGTCGATAAGACCATGTTGCCCATCACCAGCCATGTTCAAATAGAAACTTGGGTCCCATCAGTTTACCGTGGGGCTCAAACAACATGCTGACATTTTTTATCTCTGAAATTTTAAAAACGTTGATCTGCCAGGGGCAGTCACAGTGAAGTTTTTGGTGATTTGGAACAAATCCTGATTTCTCTTTTCTTTGACACCTTTGCTGGGGACAAGGGCTATGTCGCTGCGCACTCACGAAGCGTGGAGTGTAAGGACCGTGGACACAGGAGCCCTTCCTTCCCTTCTGGACAGGCCCCGCAGGAGAGGCTGGTGGTCAGAGGCCAGCAGCCGCTGCAGTCCTGAAGCAGAGGCCAGCCCGGGCCGTGGAGGGCGCTTCCGCCTCCGGGTCTTAGGAAGGGTCAGGCACCTGCTGGCCCCGAGCACCTCCCCTCGCGTCCTCCCCTCCTGTCCTTGTCCTTTGATGGACCCCAGGACGTCACGGGGCCACCGCGACAGCTTTCCGCGGCTGCCTCCAGGTAGATGAAGACTTTGTTACCCTGTCCTGTCCACTCCTCCATCCAGGGTCATCGCGACTGCTACAGGCCCACCCTGGCCCCGCACAGGCTGGATCAAACCCTGCCTGGCCGCCTGCAGGCCCCAGCCACTGCGGAGGTGACACCGAGTCCTCGGGGATCCAGGGGGGCAAACTCTGGGGCGGACGTGGCTGGCGCGCAGTTAGCTCCCCGCTGCTCTGGGCCGTAGTAGCTCCGCGCCTGGGGTTGGGAGGCGGAGAGATGTCGCAGACAGCCCTGAGCTCATCTGCACTGAGAGGGACCTCGCCACTCTCCTATCTCGTCTGACCCACAGGTACGACGCCAAGGGCCGGGGGTGTCAGGAACTGCGGGAGCTCCGAGAGCCAAGCGCAGAGCCCCCGGCTCCTCCGGAGGCCTCGGATTCCGGATTCCGAGGTGGGAGCAGCCCCTTCTCCAGCCTGTCACTGTCCGGCAGGGGAGCAGCCGGGAGGGGAGGGGCCGAGGAGGGCAGGGGGCAGGGATCTGAAGTGGGGGCCGCTCTGAAGGGCAGCAGGCGGGCCCAGGTCCTGGAGGCCGCGGCAGGTGCACCCCTGCTCTGGTGTCTACGAGCATTTTAGAGAGCTCTGATTTCCCACATGTCCACACCATCATCCTCAACAGACCATCAGGGCGGGCTGTGCACTGAACAACCCTTGTGACCTGGCCAGGACAGCCTTGACCCAAGTCCCAGGTCAGCTCGTGGGGACAGCCTGTTCCCCAAACACCTCATTGTGAGGCACCGAACCTATTTTCTGTGGAAAAAAAGGAAATCGGCTCTTTTCATTCTTTTAAGATTTATGTATTAATTAATTAGATCAAGATTAATGCAGAGATTACGGGATTACAGCAGATTGCAGAAGATCGTTAAGGGCAAAAGGATACTTCGTTCGGGTTGAGACCATCTTGGCTAAGTCTGCTCGGGGTGACAGAGAATCAGCTGGTTTCCTGGGCAGACCCACTGGGGAAAATAGTAGTTCTTTCAAGCCCAAACAAACATCCTCGAACCAACCAAAACAAGTGGTCTCAGTTTTATTAACATGTACATTTGAAAGGTTACTTAATTAAATTAATTTTTATCATTGTATTTATTATTTCAGTTTAAATTACTCAAAGTTTTATGGCAGAATGAATAAAGTGCTTGTTTCACTGTTCTTCTCCCCGTGTAGAATTTGGCGTCCCGTTGTTTAAATGGCGAATGCCCGTACATTGCTTCGCATCTTCTCATTCTTCTCCACAAACAGCGAGTCATTGGACCTGCTCGCGGCATTCTTATTTCACTGAGAGTTGAGATCTTCTCTGATTGCTTGGAAAGAAATCTTAAATCCAAAGGCATCACCTGTCATTTCTGCAGCTGGGAAATCCCTAAGTGTCATCCTTCATAATAAGCTCAAATCTGACATCTGATTCCGCTCAAGACACGATGTCTTATGAATAGACAGATAGCGGGTTATGTTGATAGACATATTTTACTTGGATTTTCCCCTCAAAGTTTTGATTTCCTGTCAATTATTTCCCTAAGGTAATATGTTATCTGCCTCTTTCTCATTTCTAAAAAATTTAATAAGCTTATAAGCACGTCGCCATACTGGGGGAATTGTTTTATTAAAAAAAAAAACAAAACTCAAGAAAACCTTGGATTTTTATTTGAAAGGCAATTCTGATTTTTTTATGAATTAATAGATCTTAATTTTACCATTTTCTTTAAAAGTCATTAGGGAATCCCTCGCAAATACTGTTCGTCCTGGAATCCTATGACTGAAGATCTTTCTTCATAAACAAATACACCCAGATGCTTCCGCATCCAAGTTCAGACACATTCCATGGACTCCAACCTGCTCTTCTTAAATTTGTGGGTTCTTCAGATTTTCCAAGTTATGCGACCTTTCATGCTATGTTTAAAAACTGCAGCAATTATTTGAAATAATAGAAATTCCGTCATGAAGGTTTGGTTTCTAACATAGATAGCTGACAGGTGTTTCACCCACTCAGTTGCCAAAACAACTTGTACTGGGGAGTGCACTTTCTGTTTTATGTACTTTAGCTTTTTTATGTAGGGAATGTCACATCCTGTCATTTGTCGTGGAGATGGAGGTCTCTCCCGTGGGTTGTGCCGGGAAGGAGACAGGGGAGGCCGCGTGCATCGGGAGGGAGAGCTGCGTCCCCCACAGACAGCGGCCTTTCTGGCGTCTCACTTAAACCAAACCACGCTCCACCCCATTAGGACATGAAGCGCTTCTTCCCACAGCCTCCCAGACGTTCAAGAGAAAGCCGATGTGCCCTGGAGTCCGGAGACACTTGGGTCTGTCATTTAATATCCTTCCCATCCATGTGAAAAAAAGCCTTTCCCAATTTCCTTCCATTAAAAAAAAAAAAAAAAAAAAAAAAAAAAAAGTAGACTCTACCCCAGACATGGGGCTCGAACTTACAAAGCCGAGATCGAGAGTCACTCACTCTCCAGACTGAGTCATCGGGCGCTCCCTCTCCCAGTTTCTGAAATAAGGAAAGTGTGCGGAATGGACCGTAGATCCGGTGGCTCAGGCCCTTGTTTACTAAGGGGGGTGGGGGGTTCTCCAGGGGGACTGGACTTGCCGGACGCCCCACGGCTCATCGGGGCACAGCCGTGGCCACAGCTGGCTTCTAGCTGACTCGCTGAGAAAAGCCCAGACCGTCACACCTTACCTGGTCGCGTCTGCGAACAACCGCCGAGGCCTTCCCATTAACCCAGAGACTGCGCACGGTCACGCACCTGAAGGTGGCAGCTCAGGGCCGCTGTTGAGCGCAGCCCTGTTACCCTAACCAGCTCTGAGCGGGTCTTAAAAGGACATCCTTGGTGGCAAAGGAGGAGCCCCTGGGCTTGATCTGCTCGCACACTCGTTCAAAGGTGTTTCTTTTACCAAATGCATCCTTTGAAAAGCAAATCTCAATCTAATTTTATTAGAAAAACCCCTTTAATCGACAGGCATGGAAAAACAGAGCTTTCCAACTGGCATTTATTCCCTTCAAGACTGACACACAGATCATGGATTGTTTCCTCTTTCTCGTCTATGAATTTTGGGGTCAGGTTTATTTAGGGAATCACCTAAGTTCCCCCAGCACAGCGGAGAGTAGAATCCACGTGCGGGACTAGAAACCTTTCTGTCCGCCCGCCGGGCCGCCTACGGTGGAGCCTGCCGCGCCGTGGACGGACAGTGGCCTGGCAGGTGTCTTGGGCTCCGCGTGCCGTCGCCGCACATAGGCTCAGCCACGCTTGCGGTTTCCCCGGCCCTGTTATACAAGCTCCCCGCCCCCCCGTCCGTGGTTTGATCGGTGCACCGTGTCCCCCTTTCTGAACATTTTCCTGAAATCGGGGGAGGGCATCTCCATTTCAACCTGTGCAGAGATTTCAGTTTTAATCTCATTGTCACACACATAGAAAGTTTCCTAAAAAATTTTATCATTAGAAGAGGGCATGTATTAATATGTAAAGAACTCAGTGGTAATTTCCAGCAAAACAACAAGGTCCAGGAGCTCAGGGGTGCACGTGGGCCAGTCACCCAAGGACTTCCTAGGAAGCCCTCCCCCGGCGAGATCTGTCCCATCACAAATTAGGGACACGCAGAGCAGGGAAAATTACCCTTGACTGAGAATATTCCCAGGCCTAAAATGATCCACTCACCCGCAGCAGAAAACAAAAACACGGACACAGCGAGCTCCAGGCACACGTGATGGTGGGCATGTGCTGAGAGGGTCTGAAGGTGGGATCTTTTTACTCGGTTTAGGACATTTGAGTAAGTTAAAAGAATGAGATAATTAGGGGTTTGCTTTTCTATTTGGGCCACAGAACTGTTCATGTGCGATCCCCACATGCTTACAGACTGCTGGTGGTTGCGGCAAACGACACGACCGACCTCCAGAGACGGAAACGTCTTCTCTCCTCTGGAGCGCTCTGCACAGAACGCTAGGCTTCTCTGAACGTGTTCTGTAGCCGCATCTCACCCACCACATAGTGAATTCTTCCTGCCACATGATGTACACAGTTTATTTCTTGAGAATGCCTAGTACTTATTAATTACACTAGATCATCAGTGCTTGCGACGGATCTGCCAGTCTTTGCTAAATCCAGGGGAAAGAATGAGATTTGGGTAAATTCTGGTGTGGCTGCTTCTCGTAGGTATGTGTTGCTGACACTGTTCTGTTTGCCCCTGGTAGGCAGGTATCTTAGCATGTGGCCTTCCCAAATATGATTTGTAAAGGGAAGCTCTCTTTTTGCATTTGAAAAAAATGTGCCAAGAAGTAGAAGCAGCAGCAGGAGGAGGAGGAGGAAGAAAGAAAAGAAAATAAAAAATCTTTATGTTTTAACATATAAACCGGGGTAAAGAATTTGGGTGCCTGGGTAGCTAAAAAGCTAAAAAGCTAAGAAGTAATTTCCCACATAATACAGGGGCTCTGAGGCAAACAGATCATCCTAGATAATGTACCCCTTTCTTCACCAAACAGAAGGCTCCGGCTTCTCTCTGGAGCCAACACCTGCAGGGCAGGCGGTGCCCTGACGTCCCGGGCCCCTGGGCTCCACGACCCGGGCAGAGGACGGTCCGCTCCGCTCGCCCCATTCTGCGGATGCGCATCTGTCGGACCGACTTCGCACGCACCAGGAGGCCTCAGACCGGCGAGGAGCTGTGTTCCTTTAAGCCGGTTCCGCGGAAACCGTCCCCAGCAGCGTCGCCGTGACTGTCCCTTCCAAGGCTTCTCTTCAGAACCCGGGGAGCGGCGACGCCTGGGTCTCCGCACCCCCAGCACAGCCGAGCCACAGTCGCGACGCTCGGGTGCGGCGGGGAAGCAGGCGGCCCTCGGAGGTGGAGGGAACGCACGCACGCATTTTGTAATGAGTGACTGTAATGAAAGCCAAATGAATTATAATAAAATATGGAGTTTTAAAAAGAAAACTGCTCCGCGCGTAATGTTGCTGGAAACCTTCAGCAGCTCCTCCCTGCGTGCTGTTGTCGAAGTAAATAACGACCCAAGACAAACTCACGAAGTGGTTTCAAGTCCTAATGTGATGCAGAGAGTCAGTCATTTAATTTGTTAATTAGTATTATGCCAGAAACTATCTATTCAATATGAAGCAAATATGTTTACAATCTTATCTGCCATCTGCTTAATAGATGGGAGATACTCGGAGCCGGATCTCAGGCAGGGCTGTGGAAAATTTGTTCCACAATTAGCAGAGCAGATTTTTAATTCTGGAGGAGCTCTCCCGTGCGGGGAGCAGCCCCAGTCAGGCGGCTGGTTCGCGGCGCGGCTCCCGCCATCAGCGGCGTCTGCACCGGCTCCGGCAGATGTGCGCGCCGCACCCAGGAGCCGGAGGCCGTTGTCAGGGTGCCTGGGGGGCTCCGGGACGGCCTCGGAAACAGACCCCGGCCTGTGACGACACGGCAAGCCCGGGGTCACCGGCGTGAGTCCGGGGCCCGGCCTCTCCTGCCACCAGACATCCCTCGAGGTTTCCTTTGAGAAAGCTGAAGTCAGGCCACACCTTGCCCGTTAAATGAATTCACAAGGTGTTTTTAAGCTGCCGTTTTAAGAACAGCCTTTAAGTCGTTCCTTGCGGAGATCTGAAGATAAAATGAGGGATAATGCAGACTGTCAATGGACGTGCCGCTCCTCTAATTCTGGAGGATGAGCCCGGCCCCGGGTGAGCTCCGAGGAGCCCCGCGCTGCGCCTTTTCTTGCTCCCTGTACAGAGCTGCCCGCTCCGGGCTCCAGCGCGCCTGCTGGCTTCCGGGGTGATTCCTCCTGGGCCATCACAGGCGATCCTGGGTTCTTAAGGATGAGTTTTCCGCAGCGCCGTTCATCAGCTGAGGACATCTTCAGGAATTCTGCTCACAACACCATTCACCACTTGTGAACACCAGGGCTCATCTCTGTCAAACTGTCCATCACTCACGTGCCCTGAATGCTTTGCTCTTGCCAGTTCTGTAAATTTTACCTACGCTATTTTAACTCTTGTGAACAAATCAAAATAAAAATAAAATCTCTGTACGACATTTGCCCATAGCGAACCCCCCTCCGAGCGGTTATGTGCAGTACAGCGAAACTCACAGCTCTTTCAGCTCATCTGTTGGTTTCAAAGCAAAATACAATATTTTGTTATCTGTGTTAAAGCTCACCTGTGTGTGTGTGTGTGTGCGTGCGCACACATGTGTGTGTTCCTCTGGAATTCTTTAAAGATGTGCAGTCCTTGCGAAAAGGGTAACACAGATTATCCAGGAGCACGCAGACGGTAATGATCAGGCAAACTAACTAGTGATTTTGTTCAATGGCAGTTTATTCCACGACTCTGTCCTCAGTCGTCCTCCAGACGTCCCCCCAGTGAGGAGGTTTAGCGCTTACGGTATAAGCAGTGTGTAGGGAGGGGACACCTAACGATGATCTACGTCCTGAGAGGCTGCGCCAGCATTTAAATCCCGTTTTCTTCCGAGCTTATTTTGGTTTCTTGTGCAGAACTGACCCCATGAGCTCTGGCCGGTGGGGACAACATACTTCCTGGGATTCTCAAGTGTGTGTGGGCCAGCAGTGTCCGGGCGCTAATGCTTTCCCCTCTACGTGATTCCATAATGTGCTTGTCGGATGCCCACGGGCTGCCGAAGATCTCCCTGCGCTTGGGAACGATAATTGGACGACCCAGAGTTGTCTCCCTAAACACAGCTCTGGGCCCTTGAATCACTCCGTGGTGATGCTTTAATCCCCTGTATGTTTGATGCATAAATACCATGCACATTGCTCGTGTGGACATGTACAAATATCTGTACATTAAACCTTACAACTTGGAGTGCCGGCAACGCCATCTTTCCAGGCAGGACGAGGATTTTTTGTACAAACGCCTCCCTAGCCCTGCCCCCCACGTCTTCCAAAAAAAAAAAAAAAAAAAAAAAAAAAGAGGGGGCTTTCTGGCTAACAAGGCTTAGCTGAACAGGCACCTGATTCCCCAGACCTTCTGCACACAATACAGAAAGTCCAGTGGAGACATTACAGGAACAAACCCATTGTAACATTCTAAAACTCAATTCATCTGTTCCTAATAGTGCTTCAATAGTATCCTAGTAACCTCTTCTGTGAAGCTTCATCTGGTCTGTATTTGCAAACACTATTAAAAAAAAAGGGCCTTGTATTCAGGGGGAGAAAAGTCTGTGTTAATCTCTTCCGAGAGCTGCCGGGGAGAGGTGCGGGCGCCTCTGTGGGCAAGTGTATTTGCCAACATGCCATATGGGAGTCATGGTTGGGACTTTTTTTTCCTAGAATAATTAAATGTTGATGGCAGAGTTCAAATGGATCATTAAAATTCAAAAGTGTAAGAAACAGATTTTTTCTTATGTTGCTGAACGCTCCAGAGGGCCGGATAGCTCGCAGGGGTGAAGCAGGCGGCCGTCCTGCGATCGGCGCGCGTCGGGATGCTGCTAATTTGATCATAATATAGTCATCTCTGAAGATTACAGCTATTCAATTAAATATTCTAATTAACCTGAAGTATTAGGCAAATGATACTAATTACAAATATTCTCCTGAGATTCACAGCAATGAAAACCCCACTTGCAACTGATACTTCTAGCCAATGTTTCGTAACTCAATGTCCTATATCATAGGCTTTCAGAATATTAAAATGCAGTTAATTTGCCTAAACCTCATTTGTTTAATGGCATTAGCATTTTGTTTGAAATTGTAATAAACGTACATCCCGCTTTCAAGTAAAATTTAAAATGAGTGCACTCTTGGGGTAACTTAAGATTCCTGTTTACAGACCCCGCACTTTTATTCAGCGAGCGGAACAGCTTTGGTCTTCCTTTCAGCCATTAAACATATTGAAATTGTTTAAAAATGCTAATAATTTGTCTTTTCAAATAAGAAAAAAAACAGATATTTTGCAGTAAAATTTCATGACGTCGGCCATGTGACCGGGCTCCTACCGCGAAGGCTCTGGTGCTTGAACCCCCTTCCCATCCCTGAGAGGATGGCAGCATTCTGGGGGCTGCTGCTGGCTTTGGAGCAGCACTTGCACACTCGGGGCTGCGCCGTGTGCTCTGCGCTCTCGGCCCCATGCTGACCCCGGGGTGCTGGCCTTCCCGCCCGTTGTCCACCCTCTGTGCCGCTCTGGGCTCCCCCGGGGCGGCCCGTCTACCATCCCTTCCCAGGGGTGTGTCTCAGACCCCGCTGGTCCCGAACAACCCAGGCCCCCTGTGTCCCTGGAGACCGGCTCTCCCTCTGGGTACACCACTTCGCATCTCCCCTGGGCACGGGGAGCAACGCAGACAACTTGCAAAGTTGGGCACAGCGACTCCCCGAGGGCAGCTGTGTGTGTGCTGCGTGTCTTCCTGGTGCTGCTGGACGAGCCTGGAGGAGGGCTGGCCTCACCCTGGGATTTGTGGCCCAAAGGTGTGAGCACCGTGGGGATACGAGAGCACGGCTCTTTCTGAGTACAGACGCAGTGTCCATGTGGGCAAGTGACCTGCCCTGAGGACAGACTTTGTGAATGGGGTTTGGGGGTCGGGGGATATCCATGGGACATTCCAATGTTGAGTTACCCGAGGGGTAAGCACAGGGTCTGGACTGCAATTAGACAGCAGTAAGGAAGAGAACAGGAGCCGCAAGCACACGGACACATGTGGGTGTGGCGGGGACACCAGCCCTGGGGCCACCTGCCCAGTTCCTGGGGGCACAGGTGCACCCAAGTCTTACCAGAGCAAGAGCAAGATGACACGGCCTCTCCTCACGCCAGGATCAGCACGATGAGTGGCCTACACACGCGTCCCCCCCAGAGTGAGTTACCTTTGTAAACACCGATGCTGTAAAATTCCCGAATCGCGTGATTCGCGAATCTCCTCTCAGGAGCAGAGAAAGGGAGGGACGTTGACTTACACGACGTGAGCGGAGTGGACTCATGCGCACAGGATTCCCACATTCCCGCCCTGGAGTCTCATCCAAGGGTTGTCAACGCGTAAGCTCACAAGGGGAATCTGTTTTGGGGATGGTTTATGCTAACGGTTGAGCTTCATGGACGCAAGGGCAGTTTCTAGGGCACTCCCGTGTCACCTGCCGTGTGACGCGTGTAACTGATGTCCACAGCTACTCGGACGGAAGAGAGCAGAGCACGTCATTTTCTAAGAGTTCTGGGAAGATCAGTTTCATACACGGCGAAGGCAGGTTTGAGCGGAAGATGTTGTTTTCAAGGACGTACAGAAAGTGGGAACAGCCCGCTCTAGAAGGTTCTTTGGGAAGACATAAGTGCTTGGTGGTCACAGCGGTTTGTGAAACATTGTGTGTTATCAGTTGTTTTCTTTTGTAGCTAGTTTGTATCATGGATGGAAGGAATGTAGAAGAAAAGCAACATAAAACATTTAAATGAGATTCATGTTCTCCTTATGTTCCTAGAAGGAAAACCCTCTGGTTCCCTCGGAAAGGAGAGGCCGCGCGGTGCGTGCGCCGTGGGCTGCTCCCGGCAGCTCCGGGGCACGCCGTTCCCTTGGCGACTTCCGCCGCGAGGAGGCCTGCCCTTCTTTGCGAGGGTCCCAGGAGGGCACCCGTGTGAGACCGGGTGACTGAAAAATAATGGAAAAGGAGAGAATGAGTTAGAAATAGGAGAACGAAAGACAGACACGATAGAAGAAGAAAAAAAAGTGAAAATCTTCCAAAGGAGGCAAATCCAAGACTGTCATACGAGGCTTTGTCTGGCTCTGCAAAGGGACCCCAGTTCCACTGGGCAGTGTGTCGGGCTTGTGCCTCCGTGTGGGCGAGGGGACACGGAGGTGGGGGCCAGAGCCCTGTGCGGGGACACGGAGCCTCAGACGCCCTCCCCGCTCCCGAAACAGTTGTGTTCTCCGTGTCTTCGTGTTCCCTTCCCGGAAGCGCGCTGAGCGGCGGAGTTTCCGGACGGGGTGCATTCATGTCCTTTAAAGGGGAAAAAGAAAGAGTCGTGCTTTGAGGTGAGGCTCCGTCACTGCCCTGTTCGCCTCAACTCTGGTGAAGAGAAAGATCGTTACTCAGATGCGACAGTTTTAATCTCCCATGGTTTAACGCCACTTGGAAATGGGCTGAACAACCACACCATTTAGACATGGCGTGGACCCACGTGAACACTGACACACGTGGGGGCCAGGGCGGGGGCGGTGGACCGAGGCCCCTCCTCGACCTGCCGGTGCTCCCCTGTCCTGTGGCCTCTGGGCCGGGGGCCAGCAGGGTGACCCGCATTGCCCTTTGTCGGGGGCGGGGGGAGACCCGGCAGGCCTTGGCGGTTGGCAGGGGTCGCCGACAAGCAGGGATCGCGGGGGCGTGACCGCGCACAATGAGGTCTTCGGGAAGTTGCAGCCCTTCTCAGCACAGCAGCCTCAGAATTCACGGAGGCAGTCCCCTCTGTCCTGGAAGAAGGCCGCCCCGAGCACCCAGGGCCCGTGGGAGGGGGTTTCCGCAGGGCCCCGCCGGGTGCAGAACCAAGAACACCGTTGCCGGAGGGAAGCCAGGAGGCCCCGACACCGTGGCCGCGCCGGGCCGTCCCCCGTGGGCCGTGGAGCCGTGTGCAAGCCGGCGACGGGAAAGGCTGCCAAGTAAACTATTTCGTGACATGTTTTTATGACATGATTATATTGATCTGAAAGACACTCATCCAGAACCACAACCTTTCGTGCCCCAAGAAGAAACCCAGGGCCTGTATAATCTCTTCAATCACTTGATATTCATAGTCTTATTCAAAGGTCTCTGAATATGTCATGTGTGTAATACCGCGCCGAGTGTGGCCCCGTCTCCCTGCCGGCAACGTGCTTCAATAAGGTAATTTTCCTGCTGCCTAAGAGCATCAGCAGGGAGCAGTCCGGAACCAAAACAGACTATGACATCTTATTCACGCACACATCTGGAGGACAGAACTACACTTTATTAAAGAAAAATGGGATTTCAGGGTTGTTTTGACAAGCGGCGAGAACGCACATCTCCGTTGACATACAGTACGACCGCGGGTTTGAGCGGCTTCCGCAGCCCCGGAGAGCAAAGCCTGCACGACTTTCAGGACTCAGGGGGGTGGGCTCGGGCGCGCGGGGTCGGCACCGCGGGGAGAGACAGGTGCTCCGCGGCTCACGGGCTCACCTCTCTTTCTCCTTTCCTGGTGCTCAGAATCGGCGTCCCCAGCGTCTCTGCGGACAGGGGGCAGGTGACTTTCTTCCCCTTTTAAAGTCAACCAAAGACGATGCTTTCTTTCTTTCCTTTTTTTCTTTAAATATATCTTAGGGTCGTCCTAATTCTCTCTGTAAGAGGGGGGAAAAGAACATGTTCTCTGACCTTCTTAAATCAATGTAAGCATTGAGATTTAAAATAAATACTGAAAATAATGTCGGATTTTAAAATACCAGCTGTGCTCCAACACTTGCCTCCCCTTAAATCACCTGCTTTTATAGCTTTCTGCGTCTTTATTACCCCTCACAAAGCCTGCCAGGGATTTCAGACCTCTGTCCCTGATTTTGATGACTGTTTTCCTAGATTTCCACATCAAAATGGTCAAAACATTCACCGGTTCGGTTACTTGGAGCAGCGTGAGTTCCTGAAGTGAATCACCTTCCAAACGTCTGCGAGAGGGAGACAGTCCGGGTCTGGAGCCGACCCGCGAGTCCGGGGGTGCTGAGCCCGGTGCGGGGGTGGGGGGGCGCCCGCAGCTGTGCGGGTTCAGGACACCCGGGTTCTGACTCCTTTGCTTTTCCTTCGATAGAAAGCGCGATTGCTCTTTGAGGAAGAGCAGAGGCGTCGGAGACCTGGGGCTGAGCAAAGTGGGACACTTGCGCACGCGGCAGCCGGGAAAGGGCTGCTGCCCAAAGCCCCTTCCCCGGGAGCCGAGGCGGCCACAGCCCCGCAGCCCGGGGGTGGCACTGTGCGGGAGGGCGACACGTGCACTCCGCCTTTTTCCAGGAAGCGTGTGGCTGCTGAGTCAACTTCGTGGGACTGCCGGAGGCGGACTCAGGAGCCCGTTGTCCGTATTTCACCCGCCGTAGGTTCCCACGCCGCGTTTCCAGAGAGATGCTGCCTGGGAGGGAGTGTCCTGGGGTGACCGTCTGCTGAGCAGCTGCTGCAGGGCATGGGTGTCATGGCAGTAAGGGTCCCTGGCGCTCCTAGGTACTCTGCACACGGACACGGGCTCTGGGGAGACACGCTGGCCCACAACATGCGATTAGACGATTGCGTGGCACGAAGGTGGCCACCGGCTGGGCTGGAGGCGGGCAGTGCTTGCCACACGCACTGGGTGTTCTCGGAGAAGCGATGGGGTCTCTGCTAGCAGCATGATTGCTCCCCGCGCAGCGTCCCCTCACAGGAAGCAGCAGGACCATCAGGTGAGACGGTCCACTCCGAGGGCCCCCAGCCCCACGGGCACAGGCAGAGAGCGACACTCCGGAGGGCCAGGATGCACCGGCTCCGTGGCAGTGCCTGCTTCTTCAGACGCCCCTCGCCATGCAGGAGAACGCCATCGGCTCAGCACGGACGGCGGCCGCAGCCCCGCGGGCCCCCCACCAGCCCAGACGCTGTTGGCACAGGGGCCGTGAGAAGCTCCGTGCGGGGCTCTGCCTTCTGACACCCCTGTGCCACCTCGTGAGTTGACGGAGCAGATGACGGAAACATGATTGGTTGCTGGTGCTTTTAGGAGAGGTCCCTGTGGTCTGCAGAAGGAAAGAGAAAAAGAAAGTTCACAGGCTGCTTGTGTGCCGGGAAGAGGGTCCAGACGCGCAGCACTGTGGCCAGGCCGCGCCCGGATGGGCCTGCTTCTGCTCCTGCTGTCGCGACCGAGCAGAGACTGTGCAGAAGGACACGGGCCACGGCCGCAACGCAGATACCTAAGTCCGCGTTCTGTGAACCGGACTTTTTTATTTGTGGCAATCTGTAATTTTTAAATAAAATTTTTAAAAAAATTACTAAAAAATGTGTTTTTCACATGAAGATATGGAATGGGCAGGAGCATAGGTTACCCACAGAATACACAGGGCAGATGGTAAAAGCCAGAGGTCATGGCCCCCAGTCCTACCGTGTGCGATTTCAGCAATATATCCTAGACACGTCCTTTGGAAGGAAAACTGTTTTTAAAAGAATGCAGGGCAGTGGCCACGACTTCCCTGTGTTTGATGCTGTTTTCTGCTTCCTCAAAGACAATTTTTTATGCCTCATCACTTAAGCTGACCTTGGGGAGTTGGGAGTGGGGAAGTTTCTCTGATAGTCAGAACCTGAAGACAAGAGCCCCCAAAAGTGTGTTTCAGAGTCACACGGGACGACAAGCCCGTCGAGGGTGTTCTGAGCGGAGTCTCGGGGCTGTGCTGTCTCCTTGGGCCGACGATGGACGGTGGGGTCCCAGGAGCTCTCCTGTGCTGAGCCCTGCCGATGTGTTCTCCTTCTCTGAATGAAGAACAGAAGTGGTGGCTTGAGGGGGGCAGCTGGTGGCCCCCTGGTGCCCTTTCTCGGCTGGTGCATAATGGGCACTTGGTGCCAAGGACAGGATCCAGAGTGTACTGGTGAATAAAAAAAAAAAAAAAAAAAAAAAAAAAAGCCAGGCTGTCAGCCCCGGCTGTGTCCCCAGGATGCCAGTGACGGGACATGGCATCTTTGTGCTTGGGATACCTGTAGGCTTTTCTACGTGTGGTGCGTCCTCCGGCTCTGGGCTGGCTGCTCTGGGCTGTGTCCTGAACACACAGATTCAGCGTCTCCTGAGCGAGTGTCACGGCCGGAGATGCTCTGATTCCTTTCTGCGCCTCCTCGCTACACAACTGTCCACGTGGACGGGGCTGTGCGCACAAGTGGGGATCCCGTTTCTACCGGAAAATGGAATTCCTTGGCTGCAAGTCAGAAATAAATGGAAGCTGCTGTAAGTGCAAACATACTTAAAAAAATACTTTCTATTTTTAGGTTTATTCGGTCACTTAAAGAAATGGCATTTAATGAAAGAAAATGTATTTGGTCCTGGCGCTCTGACCCACCATCTGTCGTTAGTCCGGGAGCTCAGGGAGGGGAGGTCAGCTCGCTGCGCCGCGAGGACAGCTCCGGGGACGGCTCCGGGGACCGGGCGCTGGCTCCGACCGCCACTGCTCCCGTGTGTCCCTGCAGGAGCCGCCTAGCGCGTGAGCGTGGGCGGGACAGGTTCGCCCTGAGGCACGCCCGAAGGACATCTCTGCGCGACTCTGCTCGGGAGAGGGGCACGGCTTTACTGCGAGGGGGTTTGCTGCAGGACCGTCCGCGGCCCACACACCCTTCAGGGGAGTCAAAATCCTTTCCGTTCTTCCTGCGTCTGTTGGAAGCGGGCGGGCCTAGACGTGCTGGACGGGCCTAGACTGTGGGATTCGGCGGGATGTACTCAGCCTCCTCTGCGTCCACGTGGTCTTTGTCTTGGTCAAACAGAGCCGGGAGCAGGTTTTCCTAACGGTCGACGCTGACTCGGCTGTGGAGATTTGCCTCCACACCCCAGACGCTTCAGCTGCAAATAAATTAGTCGGGCGGCTCTTGGAGGGTCTGCGTGCATGGGGGCGCTTCCGGCTCCTTTCTCCCTGCGCGTGAACGGGGCCCTTCCCAGACTGACTTCTTTCGCCCATAACCGAGCAAGGCAAAGCGCTCGAAAGCCTGCAAAGGGCACTCGGTCTTGGCAAGCTTCGGAGCGGACGCCCAGCCCTCTCTGGGCATCACCTGGGCGGGTGTTCAGCGTGCCAAGCTCCAGCCTTCTCTTCCCAAAGCTGAAGGGACCGTGGGGAGCAACCAAGGAGACTTGGATCTAAAACTAGGATTTGGGGGTTTGCGAATTTCTATTTCTCCTGCTCATCGCATGGTGACAGCGTCTGTCCCCCCGGAAACTCTCGGGGACCTGTCTCAGAGCCAGCTTCCCCATCTTCCCCGCTGCGGCGTCGGGTGCCAACGTCCCCGCCGTGGGGTTCAGACCTGGAGGGGTCCAGCTCCCCTCGCCTGCCCCTCCGCATCCAGCGGCATCCAGCACTGTTAACGTCTGCCTTCGCGTGGCTCCCAAACACTCCGGGCCCCTGTTCCGCGTCTGCCCCGGGGTCCTGCTGGGACATCGGCCTCCCTCCAGCGCCTCTCACACCCTTCCTCGTCAGCGTTGAGCGGCTCATCCCTACAGCACGACACCGAATGCTGCTGGTCCTTACGGGGCCGTTCACAGCTGCCAGCCCTGTGCGGGGCTCCGCGAGCTGAACGCCATCCACGGCCCCAGGGCAGACCTGCGCACGCTGCGACCCAGATGTTTCAGGTGACACTCGGAGGTCACATGGGTGTAAATGTCCAAGCTGGGCCATGACCCAGGTGGGCTGTTGACAAGCACTCTTCTCCCTCTCAAAGCACCTGTCCTGCCTTCAGTTCTTCAAAGGAGTCAATGTTTTAATGAAAAAAATCCCACACAGCTTAGTCTGCCATTCAAGGTCCTTGTCATGGAACATCTTCCTCACCGTTCCGGCTGTTTCTCCCGTGAGCCCTCCCCACCCAGCACGCACACACGCACACTCGCAGGCACGCACCTTAACTTGTGCTGGGTCTGGGTGGGTCGGCTCCCCCTGGCCCATCCTCGGGGCAGGGTTTCCTTCCTATTGGATAGTATTCCAACATGTACATACTCCATACACACCAAGCCAACAGGAAAAGGTTTTGGAAGCTGAAGAGACACTACATCGGGGTCAGCTTTCCAGCACAAATTAACGAGTTCATCAACAGTGCGCACTGACCTACTGTTACATCTGGAGTCAAGATTATATTTTGAAGCCAGACATTTCCTACACTTGACAAAGCAAGCACTGGGTGTTGAAGATGTCAGCGGGGAACACGCAAGCTTATCCCACTGTATTTTGAATGGACTACCGGGGGCTGTCATTGAAAGGGTCACCTTCCTTCTGAAATTGCCCCGACATCCAACATGCCCAGGGGAATGGGGAACAAGGACACTCAGCCCTGTAGGTCATCTGTGCGAAGGGACTGGGTGCCCAACCACCGCCGTTGTAGCTGACCCTCTGGGGAGTGAGCTTGAGACGGTCATTCAGGAGACCACATCGAGAAGAAGGCTCCCCGGGTGGTTCCGTGGGTTTCTGCAGATCGTGTGTCCAGACAGCACTCTGCAGCTCCCACCCAGAGCTCAGGTTTGCAACTTGACCTACAAAGAAAACACAGCTTGGCCTGCAAAGAAAATTTGCTGATGGATGATGAAGTATTCTGTGGTCAAAGCCCTACAAAATGTATGAACTCTTGATGGGGAGTCCTATATCCCTGGAATTTATTTGCGACTTAATGCTTAACAATCAAAATTGCTTCTGAAAGTCATTTTTGTAACATAAACCATCATTCCGTTTATCGATTTTCAGAAGGTAAACTTAAGTATTTGGGTCTTCTTAAGTAAAACTTTTCTGTATAAATGTCCAAACGTAAGACAAACTAGATAATATTTATCAGCAATATCACAAGATCAGGATATCTGGTTGGCCTTAGATGCTGAGAATTCCACACACAGCCTCATGAACCCTGAAGGACATTTTATTTAAAAAAAAAAAAAAAAAAAACCCTCTGTAACCAAGAATGTTGAGTCTCAGAGTGAGTGCGGTGTCTGTCTTGCCCAGAAGCCCATGCTCTTCGCTTTACTGTGCCGTGTCCTTCAGCCGTTTACTTAGCTGAGGGCCTCTGCACGCATTAGGGGCTTGGCATAGCACCACGCTTCTTACTCAGCAGTGAGGTGGCTGGTGATCACTCTGCCGTTTGGAAGGCAAATCAGCTCTCCTTAGCAGGGCTCTCATGTGCTGTGGTCTCGATCGGTGCAGTTTAAAAAAGTAAACCAGAGGGACCTCGTGGAGGAGGCCTGGTACACTCACAGGTTGATCATTTATCACAAAAGCTATTTGGGCAATACGTGCCAGCTGACACAAGCAGGTGCACAAGGAGGTCGCCATAAATCCTGTCACCAAAGGGTCTGGTTACGTGGCAAAGAATCCCTTGCCAGAGCACACAGATGGATGCTCCTGCACTACGGAGCGTGCTGTTAGCAGGAGGCTTTCCTGGATGCCTCTCGTCCTGTTGAGGAGGCTCTCTTCTTCCTGTTCCTGGTTGGCTAACCCATACGTCAGCGTCGGATTCCACCAAATAATATCTCCGCTTCTGTGGAGAAGACCATATTGTTTTTCCTTTTAAGTTGGCTAACATGGTGAATCACATTGGTTGCTCTTTGGATATTAAGCTAAACTTTTATCCTCGATCGGTCAGGCTGTACTATCCGTTCTCGGATATTGTCAGACTCAGTTTTATTTAGAATATTTACAACCGCATTTGTGATGAATATTGGTCTATAGATTTGTTTTCTTGTAGTGCCTTCTTCTGGTTTTGGTATCAAGCAATGCGGGCCTCACAGGATAGGAACAAATATACTCCCTCCTCAACAATCTTCTGGAAGAGTTTGTCTATAACCGGTGTTGTCTGTCTCTTGAGTGTGTGCTAGAACTCATCATCATAGCCATATGGACATGGAATTTTTTGTGAGAGGATTGTAAACTATAGTTCAATCTTATTGGGAGATATAGGCAATTTGGATTATTCATTTCTTTCTGTTTTTCTTGCATGAAGTATGTGTCCTTCAAAAAAGTCATTCATTTCATCCAAGTTGCTGAGTTCATTGGTATACAATTATTTGTAATATCCTCTTCTTTATCTGATATCTGTAGACTCTGTAGTGATGTCTCCTCTATTATATCTGTAGACTCTGTAGTGATGTCACCTCTATTATTTATGACTCTGGTAATTTGTGCCTTTGTCTTTTCCCCCCATACATCTGTCTTGAATTTTGACAGTTTTAGTGATCTTCTCAAAGATCTTCTTTAATTCCTTTGCTTTTCTTTATTGTTTTTCTGTTTTCTACTTTAGCATTTTTCACACTGATCTTTATTATTTCCATTATTTTGTTGACCTGACATTTTGTTTGTTTTCTTTTTTTTTTTTTTTTTAATTCCTTAGTGTGGAAGCTGAGGTCATTGACTTGAGACAGTTCTGCTTTACTACCGTGTGGACAAGGCTCTCAGTTTCTCCTAAGAGATTCCTTAGCGGCATCCTACAAGTTTGATGTGTTGTGTTTTCATTTTCATTTATATTACAGTACTTTCTAAGTTTTTTTTCCTGATGAATTCTTTGTCCTATGAGTTATTTAGAAGTGTATTATTTAATTTTCAAACATTCCAGTATTTTCCAGAAATCAGTATTTTACTGATTTCAAATGTAATTACATTGTGATAGAAAATACCTTGTAGGATTTACATCCTCCTACATTTATTAGGACTGATTAGACTATGGTCTATCACTGTAAATGTATGCACAGGAAAGGAATGTGTATTCTGCTGTTTTGGGTGGGTATTCTAGAAATGTTTATTAAGTCCTATTGGCTGATGGTGCTGTTTAGCTCTTCCCTGTTACCAGTGGCCAGTTCTGCTTCTGTATTGAGGATCCACCAGTTGCTGAGAGCAGAGTGTCCAAGTCCCAAATCATAATTATGGGTTTACTAGTTTCTCTTTGCAGCTCTACCAGTTTTTGCTTTAAGTATCTTATTTTTTTATTAATATATAATGTAGTATTTGTTTTGGGTGTACAGTTCTGTGAATCATCAATCTTACACAATCCACAGTGCTCACCCTAGCACATACCGTCCCCAATGTCCATCACTCAGCCACCGCATTCCTCCCACGCCCCTCCATTCCAGCAACCCTCAGTTTGTTTCCTGAGGTTAAGAGTCTCTTATGGTTTGTCTCCCTCTCTGATTTCATCTTGTTTCATTTTCCCCTCTTTTCCGTATGATCCTTATTTCTCAAATTCCTCATATTAGTGAGATCATATGGTAACTGTCTTTCTCTGATTGACTTATTTCATTCAACATAATGCTCTCTAGTTCCATCCACATTTCATTTTAATGGCTGCATAATATTCCATAGTATATGTGTGCGTGTCGCACACTATATCTTCTTTATCCATTCATATATCAATGGACATATGGGCTCTTTCCATAGCTCGGCTATTGTGGACTTTGCTGCTATAAACACCAGGGTGTAGGTGCCCCTTCAGATCACTACATTTGTATCTTTGGGGTAAATACCCAATAATACAATTGCTGGGTCACAGTGTAGCTCTATTTTCAACTTTTTGAGGAACCTCCATGCTGTTTCCCAGAGTGGCTGCACCAGTTTGCATTCCCACCAACAGTGTAGGAGGGTTCCCTTTTCTCTGCGTCCTTGCCAACACCAGGCATTTCCTGACTGGTTAATTTTAGCCATTCTGACTGATGTGAGGTGGTATTTCACTGTGGTTTTGATTTGTATTTCCCTGATGCAGAGTGATGTTGAGCACTTTTTCATGTGTCTGCTGGCCACTTGGATGTCTTCTTTGCAGAAATGTCTTCATGTCTTCTGCCCATTTCTTAATTGGATTGTTCGAGTGTTGAGTTTGACAAGTTCTTCATAGATTTTGGATACTAGCCCTTTATCTGATATGTGCAAATATATTTGCAAATATCTTCTTCCATTCGGTGGGTTGTCTTTTGGTTTTGTTGACTGTTTCTTTTGCTGTGCGAAAGCTTTTGATCTTCATGAAGTCCCAATAATTCATATTTGTCCTTGGTTCCCTTGCCTTTGGTGATGTTTCTAGGAAGAAGTTGCTGTGGCCAAGGTCGAAGAGGTTGTTGCCTGTGTTCTTGTCAAGGATTCGGATGGATTCCTGTCTCACATTGAGGTTTTTCATCCATTTTGAGTCTATTTTTGTGTGTGGTGTAAGGAAATGGTCCAGTTTCATTCCTCTGCACGTGGCTGTCCAATTTTCCCAACACCAATTGTTAAGGAGACTGCCTTTTTTCTATTGGACATTCTTATCTTATTGAAGATTAGTTGACCTAGAGTTGAGGGTCCATTTCTGGGCTCTCTATTCAGTTCCATTGATCTATGTGTCTGCTTTTGTGCCAGTACCATGCTGTCTTGATGATGACAGCTTTGTAATAGAGCTTGAAGTCTAGAATTGTGATGCCACCAACTTTGGCTTTCTGTTTCAATATTTCTCTGGCTATTTGAGGTCTTTTCTGGTTCCATATAAATTTTAGGGCTATTTGTTCCATTTCTTTGGAAAAAAAGTTGACAGTATTTTGATAGGGATTGCATTAAATGTGTAGATTGCTTTGGGTAGCATAGACATTTTCACAATATTTGTTCTTCCAGTCCATGAGCATGCAACGTTTTTCCATTTCTTTGTGTCTTCCTCAATTTCTTTCGAAAAACTAAAACTATAAAGTTTTTTAGTTTTCTGAGTTTTTATAGTTTTCTGAGTATAGATTCTTTGCCTCTTTGGTTAGGTTTATTCCTAGGTATCTTATGGTTTTGGGTGCTCTATTTTAATTTTTACAAACCTTTAAGGTTTTCATGTTTGTCTCCATGGAGAATTGATACCGTCTTCATTAAACATCATCCTTTTTAAAATCTCTGGTAATAGTGTACTGAGACCAACTTTGTCCGATATGAATATATCCACTCCAACTTTCACTTTGAAAGTGATTTGATTCACCTGATCCTTTTATTTTTAACTGAGATTTGTCTTTATATTTAAAGTGAATTTCTCATAAACAGCTTCTAGTTGGGTCTTACTTTTATTCCAATATGATATTTTCTATTAGATGGTATATTTAAACTGCCACAACTTAATGTAATTACTGATATGGTTGAATAAAATCTATCATCTTGCTAGCTGTTTCTATTTGGTTCATCTGTCCTTTGTTTCCATTTTTCCTTTATTCTGTTTTCCTTTGGATTAACTGAGTTTTTTATCATTCCATTTTATCTTTATTGTTGGTTTATTATGTATAGCTCATTTTATAAAGTTTTTATCATTTGCTCTCGTGTTTACACTAAACATTTTTAACTAGTGCCTATTGCTGTCTCCATGTAGTCCATGGACACTACTACACTGTACACTCGACTCTTCCTGTCAATCTTTTGTCTATTTGTTTCATATATTTTACTTTTACATGTGATAGAAATACACATGTTTATTGCTATAGTTTCACTTTAGACAAGGGCAGGAATTTTTTTATTTCTCTTGCCCAGTCTGCAGTGGGCTTTACCAGTGCCCCAAGAATGACAGTGTTTGCTGTGTTCCTCAGTGGTTTAAAGCTTGGACCCACTGGAGGGGTGGGTGGAGTCCCATAGGGCACCATGCATCTGCTCCTAAACTCGACGCAGCTCCCTCTTGCAGACATGTGTCACCGAGATGCTTCTTCACAACTCACTCATTGCCCGTCTCTTTTGTGAGCACCCAGTGGTGGGCACAGAAGAGAGTGTGTGAACGGACGCCCATGCCTGGGCTCTGGGATCCTCTCATCAGCCAAGACCCAGCCCTTAACGGCTCAATCAGAAATTTAGCTGGCCTCACACCTGTGTCTGGCACCCTCCCTCCAGGCGAAGAGGTGATTGTGTTCATCTTCCCCGGGACACCTGTGGCGTAGACCTCGAGTGGGCGGGTTGCCTTACGATGTTGGCTCTCCAGCGGATTCAAAGCAGAAGCTGCGGATTCAAGTATCTCCTATGTTTGCTGTTGTTGCTTTAGGGTGGAAGGATACTCCTTCCAGCTTTCTACCCCCCACGGGAGCCAGATGTCTGATGGAGTGTCTCAAGTATAGTTTCCTCCAGACCGCTACCTCCTTTCGCACCACAGCAGGGCTTTGAGATCGAAAAGAACAATTCTGCACAACTTGCACACAGAACCCACTTTCTCCAGGAAGAAGGTCACTTTTGTGGAGCAAAGATGTCAACACCCGCAGAGACCTCATGGTTCTTAGAAAGGGCTACACTCACACAGGTGGCAGTGACACAAGGATCCGTGGCCGTCTGCGGTGGTGGCTCCTCTGGGTCTGGCCAGCAGGGGGTCCTGGAGGACAGGCAGGCTTCAGCTCGCATGAGCAATGCCAAAGTGGGCCGAGCCACGAGGGCCTGGGAAGGGCCATGCATGTGCGGCAGAGGCGCACCGACTCATGTTGGAACGACCACAGACACACCGTGTACTAACAGGTGACCTTTTAAAGATCCTGTCAACTTTTGCCAGTGCTAATATGCATCTGGAATGACAGCGCAGCAAAGGGCCCACGGGCGTTCGGCGTGTCGCCCTGCCTGTCTCTTGATGTTTCCTGGGGATTCTCAACAACAATTTTAAAGACAGGTGCTTATGGTCTCTTCCTCAAACAATACAGGACACTGCATTTAGAAACAGAGATGGCTACGCGGGTGGGAGAGTAGGGGTAGAGCTGTCCTAGGGATACCCTGTTAATGTGGGTCTAGGAGCCCCCAAACACTCCGATCCCTTGATGAGTCATGTTTTGACGAGCCCTGAGTATTCGCTGGGTGCTGAGTCCGAACAATGCTGGGCAGAAGGCTGGCTCTCTCTCCTGCTTTGGTCCTCCCTGGATATTAAACACGGGAGGCACCAGCGGTATTAAGACTCCCATGTACTAGGTTGAACAGACAAGAACAAAATAAAGATAAAACAACCTTGTTACTTTGTTCATATTCTCTGCTTGAGGGTTGTTCCCTCCACATTTATGTCTTATTGGCAATTTGTTCCACCCATGGCAGACACTCCAGCCTCAGCAACACGCTCTCCTGATGGACAAACAAAACTCATTTAATTTGACTCAGTGTATTACAAGCATTAAATCCCCCTTTTGACTTTAACATGATCGACTAATCTCATCTGTTCAGAGGGATAAGCCTGTCTCAGCCATGATGACAGGCTTAGAGAATGATGGAAATTAGGGCATTCGCGGAGATTATACACTGTAACCACAGATAAGGGCTCTGGATAGAGACTTGTCTACAGGTGGTTACTTGTGGAAATGGTGCATGGAGGGCTGTGTGCAGAGACGGCGGCGTCACGGAGGCCAGGATGCAGACACACAGGTGCGGACCGCCGCCGAGTTAGCACAGGTAGGGGACAAGGCAAGAGCAGGTTCCCATTGCTTATGGCCTGTCTCCCAGCAAGGGCGATGAGTAAGTGACTTCTGGAAACAGCTTCTCCACACAATGCAGTCCAACCTGTTCAGGAAACTCCTCCTAGAAACGCTGTCTCCTTTCCACTGGAATGGAATGTGAGTCCTTTTTGGTCAGAAGCATAGCCTGATGGAAGAAAAACATGACACAAATACATTTCTAGGATTGTGTGTGTGACTCTTAGGGAAGGCGGGTAGAGCCGGACATTAACAAAAGCACCAAGCAGAGTGAGCTCCCAGGATGAATGTGGCTCTGAAACTCGGTCCAGACGTGCCTGGACACAACCCCATGCACACGATGTGGGGCCTTAGAGTTGAGCACGTCTGAAAAGAGAAGGTTCTTCAAAGTTTCTTGTTTTAAGCAAAATTAAATAAGTTTAAATAATACTAATTGACTTGTTTTGCTACTATGACGTGCAAAGCTTCCCTTGCACACTCACAGTGAAGATAAGGCAGGGTTGGTCAGACAGACGCCCCACGGGGTGCCCTGTCGGCATGGAAGGCATCCTGGTCCCAGGGGCCACTGAGGCCTGATGCAAGATGCGGTGCCGGGAAGCATCTCTCAGAGGCCTGGCCGAGAGCTGGGGGTCCTCGGAGACCCCTGCACCCCTGCTGGTGGCTGTTCCTGAGAGGAATGGTCTGCACAGCACAGATGGTAATGTTGGAGCCCCACCTCCTCCAGCTGCCACTGTCCCCAGTGAGTGGTCGTCCCTGTGCCAGAGCCTTGTCTCCACGGCTTCTTGTAGAAGAAGGTGCAGTGTCTTCCTCGGGAGCCGTGGGCAGGGCCCCTCTGACTGAGCAGGAAGGACACAGTGGCCCGCCAAGCCCCTCCCCTCAGCACGGAGCTCTGCTGCCACGGAGCGAATGGCGTCGCAGCACGTCTATGTCGTCTGGCGCCTCCAGAACGACAGGCTGCTGCGGGCCCTTATTCCACCCAAGCACCTGCCCCCGGTTCTGCAGACCCAGCATCCACAATGGCTGTAGGACTCAGGTGGGAGCACCAGAGACCCTGGGAAAGAGGCAGCGCTGTTGCGGATCGTGACATGGATTAGGATTCGCTGCGAGGCCAGGAAGAAGGGCTCTCATGGGGGAAGAGGAGCAAAGCGGACACAGCGTCAGTGGTGGATGCGGGACGGGGACCTGCGTGGGGTGGCTGTGGGGCTGACAGCTGCAGAAGGCCTGTGCCCTCTGGGGTGCTCAGGCTCGGGCAGGACGAGGGCTGCGCAGGGCACCGAGACCCCAGTGGGATTGTCCCAGCAGCAGCGTTTTCCGTCGACGTCTGGGATGCCCGTCGGCGGGAGTCGTGGCGTCCCAGACGGGTGCATGTGGGTCTCAGAAGGAGAAGGACCCTCTCTGCCAAGCTGGGTGCTGGCCTGGCGTCCACACGCCTCCAACCGACCCAGGGGCCAGGAGGGGCTGCTGGGCCAGCGGCGGGGGGGGGGGGGGGGGGCTCCAGAGAGCAAGCAGGAGGTAGAGAGCAGGACTCACTCTCCAAAAGTCCTGAGTCAAGCCGTCAGCCCTGTTTAAAGAAAAAAAAAAAAAAGGCAAAAAGGCAAGCAGGACACCATGCAGATGGGACTGGAGTGGGGAGTGAGGGGGAAGGAAAGCCGACGCCGTGAGCAACTCGGAGGTTCTCTTCTGTTGAAGGCAGAGATTCTCCTCGGTGGCAACGTGTCTTCAGCTGTTGTCCTGCTTCGGGTTGTGGCTTCTTCTTCTCTGTTCCTTGACGCCTCTCAGTTCCTCTTCTGGGGCTGCTCTGCTGCTGCCTGTTCCCAGGCTGTGCCGCCTTCCAATCTCCGACCCGCACCGTGCTCCTGCCTCCCGGTGGCTCCTGCAGCCTCCGGAGACCTGGGCCCTGCTGTGCCCCTGATGCCCCAGAATTCCTCTATCAGCTCTAGAAGGTTTTTGGTGGAGTCCTTTGGGTTCTAGGGAACACACAGGGTTGCTGGAGTGGAGATGGTGGGGGACGGGGTGACTGGGGACGGGCATGTGGGGGAAGGAGCCCCGGGTGTTATATGCAGCTGATGATCACTGACCTCCACCCCTGAAACTACCGCTAGTAAAAAAAGGCACCTTCATGTTTCCCTCATCATGTTACTGACCCCTCCTGCCATTGCTGTCTGATCTCATGCTATGGAGAGACACTCATGGATGAACTTACAGCACGTGACTCTGTGACCCACGAACAACAAAGCTGTAATGTCAGCAAGAAACATTCTAACTAGACAGTGTGGTTACTTATGGGGTAACATCACACCTATCTTTATTATTAAACATTTTAATCCAGAGGCACAAGGTATTTCATCAAATGCAACTCAGGTAAGATCTAACCTGATCTTGTGCATCATTAATAAAGAAAAATGAAAATGCTGACTAAGCTGGAACACAATAACTTAAACTATTTTTACTTATCAGTGGAGCTGTTTGGGTTTTCTCAAACGCACATGTTCTCAGGTTGCACGAACATACATACATGAAAAGGAAAGTCATGGAAAACAGAAAAGGTTTAGGACTCGGTGGGCACAAAACAGCAGACAGCGGCCAGGCGCACATTAATTCAGGAACACACATGACAGGAGTGAGCTGATGCCCGTCTTGGGGCAGAACGGACAGAAGTTGTCTAGAAGAGAGGTGTGTCCATGCAGAGACCCCACGAGAGGGGCTTAGGAAGGTGAGTCCCGGGTCTCGGTCCACCCACAATGGGACACCCTCTGACTCGGGAAGAAAGGTCATGCTCCAACCACAGCTCACCGTCAAAGCAAACCTAAACCAAACTACCCCAAATCCTAGCACGATTAACTTCTTCGGTCTTCTTGCTTTTTTTCCCCTAATAGTGTCCAAATGTTCATTCTGGAACACTTTTCCAAAGTAAGGCCACACACATTGCATTTGGCTGGACGAGTGTTGCACGTTACAGGGAGGGGGCGGTCACCACGTGGGGAAAATATCCCCGATCCCTGTTTAGAGTTCCCTGTTGGGACGATCAGTACGCCCAAGTCTAATAACACTTTCATTTAATTCCCATGAAAACGTTTGCGATTCCAGACACTATTTTGAAAATGAACCTTTTGCCGAGACGGCAAATCAAGTTAGGATGTGGCATGCCAGACTCCTGTCTGCCGGTGAAGGGTCCTTCGTGGACGGAGTCAGGCAAGGTGCATCAGGGTCCCAGGGAAGGGAGAAGGTAGCTTGTTTTCTATCTGGAATTTTTATTCCTGTCCTTGAAGACTTTTGTGGAGGATATAAAACACGTGAGAATGTCTATGGGGAATCATCGCCTCTTCATGGCAGGCAAGAAATTCCAAAAATGTTTAGTCTGTTTCCCTCCATTCTCCCAAAGAAAAGGTTATATTTCCTTTTTCAGTGCCTATAATCTTTTTAGAACCTTCTCTTTATTGAGCCCATAAACATCACAGAGCAGCAGCAAATCATCCCGGCCTGCAGAAACCCTGTCCAAAAAGCCACCGAGCAAGAGAGGCTGAGAAGCTGGTGCCGGTGAGTCTTGGATTAACTCATTTTTAAAAAAGATTTTATTTATTTATTAGGCAGAGACCACAAGGAGGCAGAGAGGCAGGCAGAGACGGGGGGAAGCAGGCTCCCCACCGAGCAGGGAGCCCGATGCGGGGCTCGATCCCAGGACACTGAGACCATGACCTGAGCCGATGGCAGAAGCTTAACCCAGGAGCCCAGAATGGACTCGTTTTGTGATGATACTCACAGCACTTGAAATCCTTGGGCCCATCGGTGCGGGGAGGCCGGGGTCGGGTCCGGAGGCCCATCACAGGCTTTCAAACACTCACCTCAGCGCACCTCGTTTCATAGTATAAGGCTTCAGTTTTTCTAAAAAAATATCATTGGGGGCGCCTGGGTGGCTCAGTGGGTTAAGCCTCTGCCTTTGGCTCAGGTCATGGTTTCAGGGTCCTGGGATCGAGTCCCACATTGGGCTCTCTGCTCAGCGGGGAGCCTGCTTCCTCCTCTCTCTCTCTGCCTGCCTCTCTGCCTACTTGTGATCTCTGTCTGTCAAATAAATAAATAAAATCTTTAAAAAAAAAATATCATTGGAAGAAAAACTGCCCCTTTTCCATTCCTGCCATAAAATGGAGGCGCCCGCCGCAGTCAGACCCCCACCCTGGGCGCAGGGCACTTTGCCACGAAGAAGGTTAACCCTTGGCAACTTCGTGCCCAAGCGCGCCTGCTTCGTGGCCATGACTGGGGTGTCGAGTGGACGCCCCATCCGCGGGTCGTGCACCCAAACACGGAGACGCTTCGAAGATGCGCTGTTCCCGGGGGTCAGAGCGCCTCGCGGTGCCCACAGTGCCAGGTGTCTCGGCGGGGTCCGTGCCACCTGAGGATGCGCGGGAAGGAGCCGGAGCGTTGGCCGCGAGTGCAAGGGACTCTCCGCGCGCAGCCGCCTCCAGCGCAGCCCCTCGGCCCTGGCTCGGCTCCGGCTTCCAGGCTCTCTCCAGCCGCGCTCCCCGCCATTCCCTGGATTTCCTGCAGGTTCCCAGACACGCTGTTCCGCACTTGCAAAATACGACCTATTAACCCTTCTTAAAGGAAACAATACGGTGTGTTTATGACTGTTGTACGTTGATCTCAAATGACTTGGTGGGGTTCGCCTCAGGAACCAGGGTAGTATTTCTACAGGGGCTTCAGCCAAGTTTGGAAAAGTCTCTTGCGTGGACAAGAACATGAGGTTTTGTATTTAAAGCCATGATTTTGGGATTAAACATCCTTCAGTGTCTCTCTGTGACCATACGTTTAGCTAAATGGTTTAAATCTTTGGTACTTAATGACCAGATCCTTGCAATCATCACCAGCAGGAGTCGTGCAGCTGGTTGGTCCAATTTCTGATTGCCTAAATAAGAATTTATGCGTCTACCCAAAACATACCAAAGCCAGGGCAAAAGAAATGCACAAATCTACCAAGAAACCCATCCGAGTGGTGTTCCGACACACCCGACACAGGCGCATAGCTGCCCGCCGGGGCCGCACCTACGCTGCCTTCCCGCCCCCTCCTCGGGGACCCGTGACCTCGAGATCGGCACAATGCAGGGCCGTGGAAGCCCCACGGGCTGCCTGCAGGACAGACAGAAACAGGCCAGTGACCGCAGATGCTAGCCCTTCTCAGTTTGTGTCATACCCGTCTCTCTCTCTCTCAAAAAAAAAAAAAAAAAAAAAGCGAGAATTTTCTTGACATCAAACTATATTTGGAGAAATGCCTTGCCAAGCAGAAAACCGAAGTATTGCTCCCCGTGGGACGACGAAGGGCGTCTCTCAGGGATTAGCAGGAGATGAGCAGCGTGTTGCCAAAGGCAAGCGTGTGAATCACATCTCTCTCTCGCACACACACGGGTGCGTTTCTTGCTATAAATTTGTTTACATTTTGCTTCTATTGGGTGTTGCTTATGGTACTCCTGAGTCCTGGAGACCGTCCTTCCGACTCCCCTCTGGTACGGGAAAGTGACCTCTCCTGCTTGCAGATTTGCACGGGGGTGGCTCTCACTGTGCCTCCACGGGAGGCCGGAGTCGGGCACCGCACCCAGGCCGGGGGCAGCATCGTGGGGCCCAGGACAGCCTGGGCCTCGCTGTCCCCTCACGAGGCTCGGACACGCGCCAGAGCTTGAGGTGTCTGTGAGGTGAGGGGCCTGGGTGGCCCATCCCAGGCTTTCCTGCGAGCTCTAGAACCTCGTGATTCTTTGAGCTGTGAATGACATTAAGCGTGCTCAAAAGTAGAAGGGAAGTCGAGGGTTTTCACAGAAAGTATATAGGTCAGTGTCCTTCAAAACGTGTCCTTGTGCGGTTTCAGGAGTGAGGAATGGGCGACGGGAGAGAATGGCGAATGAGAACCCGGCGGATGGTGCGGGGGGAGGCGTCCTGAGGAAGCCCGCCTTCTGGAGAGGTCCTGCCGAGCAGGGAGGCCGTCGTGCAGGAGTCAGGCGGTGTGTGAGGAAACGGCCGCTGGCGTAGGTCGGAGGAAGGCTTCTCCTCTTCACACGCGTCCCTCTTCCTAAATGTACCGCTTTATGACGCCGTCCCTTTGTAGTCTGGGTTTCTGAGCACACTCGTGTTGATAGCGGGAGTAATGACAACCCTCACACATTACATCAGGC
Source organism: Mustela nigripes (assembly GCF_022355385.1). Taxonomy (NCBI): domain Eukaryota; kingdom Metazoa; phylum Chordata; class Mammalia; order Carnivora; family Mustelidae; genus Mustela; species Mustela nigripes. The sequence continues at coordinate 90,147,213 of NC_081564.1, read as the reverse complement.
GGCCCGGGGTCCCGTGTCTGTTTACACTTGCACAATATCAACAGTTTGGATCTAAAGATGGAACTTGGCCAGGGGCTCGTCTTGGCTCTGAGCGAATTGTTTTTGGTGCCCAGCTGGGAAAGAGCTGCACATGCCACCCGCGCTGAGCCCGCCGCCCGGGGGACACGCAGGGAGGGCGGACGGAAGCTTGCTGCCCTCTCTCTGGCTCTGACCCTGCCGCGGACCGTGCAGGGAGCACCCTTCTGCCCCTTTTCCTTGGCTAATTCTCAGCAGCCCCGGTCACCAAGGTCTCTGCCAGGTCTATCTCTAGGCCACGCTGAAAGGACCCGTGCGCTGAAGCCAACATCATTGCCTTTTCCTGGAAAGGGAGTTTTAAATTATTATTTACAAATAACTCAATAAAAATTACTGAGACATGATTCTGTAGAAGAGTGAAAGTCAGTCGTGTTTTCCCACAACCCCAGGGTGTCAGATCGTGCTGGTGGTGTCCATTCATCCCGTGGTTTCCGAACGTGCGAGCGAACGGACCGCAGAGAAAGGAAAGCGGGCGAGAAGGACCTCACGCGGCGGGGCTCGTGCACAGGCCTGCGGATCACTCAGTACTTGCAGGCACAATTCTGCAAGGGGGACATTCGGACCAACTGACATACCGTTAATCTCTGAATCTCCAAATTAGAACGTACGGAACTGAACTTAATAAGTTCTGTAAACTCAACTTGAGCCAGACAGAAAGATTCGATGGCCTACGACTTCTGTTTTATAAACCCCAATTTCTTACTTTCTATCTTATGTCTTCTAGAACATCGGAGTTGATACGGCATCCTGACCATGGCCACACTGGGCCACTTTGGCCTCTTCCATGGGCAGAGATGCCCGCAGATGCGTCGGACGCAGGTGAAATCACCCAGGTTGTTGGGGTCAAGTCAAACCATGTCCCATTTGTTGGCTTTCCGTGGACGAGCTCCATGGAGCTTAAAAGAACAGTGCTTTCACCTTAAGATGCTTCTATTCTGGTACAGGAGAGACATTTGCCCCAAAGGCTATCCTACAAAGGTCAAGGGTCAAAGGTTAGAGACCATGGCAATCATAGGAAGCACAGAGGTCAAGGAAGTGATTTCTGGTCAGGAGAAAGCACAATGAGAACCCAAACCCGGACGGGGTGGTCAACTTTTACCAGGAATTCTCTTCATCCTGATAAGAGAAGGTCGATCACGATTTTAGGCTGTTGTTTTAACACAAAAGATGCTTTTGTCCCACTGTTCAAACAGTCATCACAATTTCTCTATTAATTCGAAGCAATTATAATCATTCTGGTGATTAGTTTTCGGTGCTCCTCTGCTGTAAGAAAATACTATCTTCGATGGGAATTAGGATGTAGCAGTAACTCATACCATCAGAATACTTACTAGTTACTAGGAACTTCGTAGCCTCCAAAAGGCTCCTAGGTTCACATTTTACAATATTTAGATCCATCTGTGATTTATGTCATGCCGCAGAGCTGGGCCCACTTGGAATCTATGAAATGTCAACCCAGAAAAACAACAGCACTTTACAACCCCGGCTGGTGCGCGGCTCATTTACGATTTTATGGCACGCCCTCTTGATGCTGAGAACTATTGGGATTTCTGAACTCTTTAAAGCCATCTTTATAAAGATTTTCCTGAGCCAGTAATTTTGAATGACTATGGTACCTTGTCAAGAGCCCTTAATTAAAATCATCTCCGAATGTCAGCAAGAGGAATGGAGTGGAGAATGATTTAAAGACCACAGACAAGTCTAGGTGAGCGGTGTTTTCCATCACTTTAACATTTCCCTTTTGCTAAAGTGATTGAATAGATTATTTATGAACATCAGGCAAATTTTCTGGAATTAAAAAAGAATAATTATATCCCATCCATTCTCCAGTACATTGCCCTTGTCGGGGAAAGACAAAATGAGTCACAAAACATCCACTGTGTTCCAGACATGAAACCCTTTTTGTAATTAGTTCAGTCCTGGTTCCCTGGGTCCTGATCCATATTACTAAGAAACAACGGATCACTTGGACGTCTCGGTCTCTGGTTCCCCTGCCGAAGACACAGGTTAAAGGCGTCACACGAACCAGACGGCGGTGAGCATGTTCCTTTGCGCTGCTGGAGGGAGCAGGAGGGACGCACCTTCACAAGATGCTGATCTGGGCATTTTATTCCGAGACGGAAGAGAGACGAGACGTGGGGGGTATGTGTTCGGAGCTGGGTTTTTCTGAACGAGCATTTTCTCTCACTTGGCTTTTCTAGAAGAGCAAAACCGTATTCCCATGCCTTTCTCACCGGTCTTACAGGACCTGATCCCACTTAGCCACGGCTGGGTGCCCATCACCGACGCCAATCGGGAGAGAGACGTCGTCTAGACAAGTCCTCCTGCGGTGTGCTCTAGGCACCTCGGGTCCTCCCCTCTGAGTGTGGGGCTCTGCACGGCATGGCGTGGAGGCTAGCATGGCTCCCACAGACGTGGTCTTTCCAGGCGCTGCTGAAAGTTTGGAATTACGTGTCCTTCTGATGAAGAGTTAAGAGCTCTTGGACGGACCTGGGGTTCTTGGCGTTGGGAGAGCTGCAGGAGGGGGGAAGGAGAGCCCTCGAGGTCTTGGCCCAGATTCCACGGGTTGACGGTTCGGAGTTCCATTCAGGAGTCAGACACGGGCGCAGGTGGGCAGTGTCAGACTGAAGATGGCAGGGTGCTGCTCGAGGACAGAAGCCAGAGACCGGAAGGGCACGCGATCCTTCCCCTTGTCTGTGCAGGCTGCCGTGGAGAGCTAGCCCTGGCCCTCACTCCCGCGACGCACTTCCGCACACAGCCAGACCGACCGAGGGCAGAGCAGGGACACTGAAGTCACACAGACTTATAACTTTTGATGACCCAGGATACAGAAAAAGCATTTTTCCCATTTTCCATATATTCTTACACAAATCTGTGTGCAGTAAAAAATATCATACCTTTCCATGAGGCCTAGTGACTTTGATATACTTTAATCAACGGCTTGTGCATGATGCACATTTCATTTCTAGGTTAATCCAAACCTGCTTTTAGGTGCTGGGAGCCAGATGTTCTTGGGGAAAAGAAAGCTTAAACTTTTTATTTTGTGGATCTATGTGTGTGTCTTGCTTGGGGCATGAGAATCATTTTTCTCTCTTCAGTGAGGTTGTTTTCAATTACAGCGATGTTTGTGCTACAGACATTTAAAAAATTAATGGACGTATTTGGCTTTTGGTTTATCTGTCCACATGCTGGTATTAACCCAGTCATTATGCTCGATGTTTGCTTGAAACCTTTTCAAACGGCAGCCTCGGTGACAGCAAAAGTCGAGCAAATCGCGGCTCTTTCTCTCCCTGCCGGAACCCCAAAGCTGGGAAGGACATGTGGGTTTCGCCAAGTGCTCAGGGAAGACGCACGAGCTCCTCGTCTCGGGCCGGCTGACCCCAGATGCGGACGGACCTGCCGTGCCTAACGTGCTCTCGCTGCAGAAGCCTGAGGTACTCGCAGGAGGCACCATCTGTCCCTGCGGCCGCCGTGGCCAGGAGCCTGAGGTGCCTCTGGGACAAACTGGCCGTGAGGTCACTTTGTCATTTGGTGGGTGAACCGTGGAAATGTAGGTGAAATCCCAAGCATTCCTCTGCTTTCTGCAAAGCCCTAGCTGGAATGATATTTTCCACAGCCAGGATGAACAGCCCACTCTGCTCTCCGTCCTCTGTGTCCACAAGGACCAGGTCACAGCAAGTTAATCAAAAGGAATGTCCAGGAAAGCAAGTTTAAGGACGCACCCACTAATTAATGGGGAAAAGGCTTTATCAGCCTGAAAATTGTTTACCCCACTTGCCAGGTAGACCAGCCGTCCAGGAGGGTCTAGCGCTGAAGGAGCCTCAGGAACTCCAGGTTCCAAAGTCGACCACCCCATCTGCCAATGTCCTGCTGTCCTCCAGACATCCGGACTCTCGTGCCTGCGTTACCAGTGTTTTCACATCTAACCCAGACCTCAGCATTGCTCTGTAAAACGTACAGTAGAGACGACTCTTGTACAAAAATCCCAACTCGAGCTAGCTCAAGCAATGACAGAACAACAAAGGACGTATATGGGCCCGTTGAGTCCGAGGATGGGAAACTGGGCTCGCAGAGCTCCCAGGTAGAGCGCTGACCCCGTTCTCCCTCGGGTCACCCTCCCCCCTCCTCCTGGCCCAGGACAGATGACCTTCCTCCACAGGGCGATGACAGAGGGTGCTTCCTTGCCACACTTGTTCCAGACACACAGCACCCCACAGGAAAGAGAGGATTCGGATCCATATTTAAGTCCTAGGCAAGGATGAAGATGTGTCCAGCTTTGGTCACGGCCCCAAGTTGTGTCCAGTGACGAATGACCCCAGTTGGTTTTGTGTCCCTTCGTGGCCTGGTAGGGACAGCGTCTCTGAATGCTTGCCGGTCAGGTACAAACACCAAGTCTTGAGGGTTTGAGAGTCAGCAAAGCCTCGAAAGAGGGAAGGAGAGGGTCATCACTGGGAAGATGAGCAAGAGCCCTGGACCACGTAGACAGCAGACATCGTCCTCAGACATAGACACAGTCGTTCAGCCCACGGACCGTGTTCTCCCCACACGAGCCCCAGTGTGTGCCCAAGAGCGGGTGTGAAGCATCTCACCCTGATGCCAGGTTTGGTAACTGGACCTAAGCATGGCCTTTGGCTTCGGAGGGGAGTCAGCCCTCTGCTCCATGGCTGATGGTTTGTGAACCCTTTTGGCTGATGCATTAGCCTCTCAGGGTGTCCAAGTCCTTGTCTATAAAGCAGAAATGGTGTGTCCCAGAGTCCCAGGGTAAGCGCTGGGAACACAGGCTCAGAGAGGGCCCACTTCATGGCAGCAGGAGCCCTCGAGGCCACACTGGGTGCAGCCCTGGTCCAGCTTCCTGTGGTCTGCCCCTGTCATCATGAAAGCCACGTTGGAGGATGATATCATTGGGGGACTCGATGTCCTGTCCCCCGGGACCAAGTGGTGGCCAGAAACCCCACATGGTGCAGACTTGGTCTCACTTCCTTCTCTTCCTCCCGTGAGAAGGATATTTTCAGTGCACACAGGGGTTGTCTGGGCCATGCCCTTCCCACCTCCCTCCGAGAAGACCGCCATTTCTTTGTGTCCACCATCTGTGTCACGGCCTGGAGGTTTATATGAGGTGCTCCTGGCCTCCAGCTGCCGGTGATGGAGAACCAAGTTCCTTCCCAGTCATGGGACATAGCAAGTTGTGAGCACTGAGCCAGGGGGAGGTTCGGGTCACAGGAGGACCTCCACAGACAGGACCTCTTGGGGCTGTCACATCCTGTCAGGGTGAGGCGTCTGTGGCTCTCAGAGGCGAGGCTTATGACAGCCAACTCAGGAACGAAGCCAAGAAGCCACCACAGGGCTTTGTTTTGTTGCAAATCTCTGTTCAGAATATGGAATGGCCACGTTTTTCATGTCCAATATACAGCGAGGGTCACTCAGAATTTTAGAGAATCTATATAATCTTGCGGCGATTTCTAGCCACATCTGAGAAAGGCAAAAAGCATTCCTCAAACCTGACTAAGTCAAGTGGAGCTGGAATGCACCAGGAAGTATTTAATTCCTTCAGTTTATTCTCCAAATTGTTGCTTCACAATTGAATGAAGCTTAGGACATGCACACACAGAAAGAGGAGCGTCCCCATGGAGGCGGTGCTGCGGGGAATCTTTTTTGAATTTCTGTTTCTGTCTTTTGCGTTTTTTAAGTTTTTACTAAAATTTCAGTTAGTTACATACAGCGCTGTATTAGTGCCAGGTGTGCGGTACAGTGACTGTCCCTTCCCTGGGACACCTGGTGCACATCGCGAGAGGTTCAGGCCTTCCTCCCCACCACTTGCTCTGCTCACCGCCCACCTCCGGTGACCATCAGTGTGTCCTCGTGGTTAAGAGTCTGCTTCTTGGTCTGCCTCGCTCTGTTTCTTTCCCTCAGCTTGTTTGCTTTGTTTCTTAGATTTCACGTAAAAGTGACATCATGCGATGTTTGTCTTTCTCTGACTGATGTATTTCGTTGAGCATAATACCCTCTAGTCCCGTTCATGTCTCTGCAAATGGCAAGATTTCATTCTTCTTAAAAAAACAAAACAAAACAAAACAAAACAAAAACAAAAACAAACAAACAAACAAACAAACAAAAAGATTTCATTCTTCTTGCTGCCTGAATAATGTTCCATTGTGGATCTATACCGCGACTTCATCCACTCGTCTATCAGTGGCCACTGCGGCTGCTTCTATAGTTCTGTTGCTGCGAATAAAGCTGTAATAAACATGGGGCTGCATGTATCCCTTTGAATTAGTGCTTCTGTATTTTGGGGGGTAAATATCTAGTAGTCAGTTGCTGACTTGTAGGGTAGCTCTGTTTTTAACTTTTTGAGGAAGCTTAAATTCTGTTTTCCAGAGTCTGCACCAGCTTGCATTCCCACCAACAGCGCAGGAGGCTTCCCTTTTCTCCACATATTCGCCAGCACATGTTATTTCTTTCTTTCCCTTTTTAAAATTTCAGTCATTCTAACAGATGTGAGGTGATATCTCATTGTAGTTTTGATTCATTCCCTGAAGATGAGCGATGATGAACATCTTTTCATGTCTCTTGGCCATCTGTACGTCTTCTCTGAGAAAATGTCAATTCATATCTTCTGTCTATTTTTTAATTGGGTTATTTGTTTTTTGGGTGTTAAGTTGTATCAGTTCTTTATATATTCTAGATACCAATCTTTTATCAGAATGTCATTAATGAATATATTCTCACATTCTGTTTGTTGAATGTTTCCTTCAATGTGCAGAAGCTTTTTACTTGAGATAGTCCCAACAGCTTACTTTTGCCTTTTGCATTGTTGATTTTGATTTTGCAAAAGATAAGGAATGGAGGGTGAGGTGGGAAGCTCTCCCCAAATTTGTAAAAATCATATTTTTTGTGATCTTGCTTTCTCCTGTGAGGTAATTCAAAGTACCAAGTGCGTGTGACAAAATAATAAAACAATTATCTAATGAAAAGTAGGAAATGAGAAAAATAATCGGTGGACAGAAAAGAAAACAGAAAGTTTATAAGGATCCCCCGGGCTCAGTTGTCTTACTAGTCAGTCTTTCTGCCTATGGACAATACCCTTCTCTCCCAGCACGGCTCAGGCTCTAAGCCCTGACCCTAGCAGCACCCACTATCCCTTACAAAAACAGTTTTTTGGGGAATTCTTATGGGAAAAGGTACTTGTACACACATACACACATGCTCACATGTATGCCTGCATGGGCTTACACACACACACACACACACACACACACACACACACACCACTCACGCCCTAGCCTTAGACAACTATTTTTCACAATAAGGAAAGAAAGTTTTGGCCACTCAGATTCTACCTCAATACCAGTCACTTGTGAAATTTGCTTCTGAATTTCTTGCCTCGGGTATCAGTTTTCATTCCTTAGATGATCCTGACTTTCAGCTATGACAAGACACAAGAGGTTGAGTCTTTAAAGACCATAAAATCCTTCCCACCATTATGCAGAAAACACCACTGGAAACTAATGATGTGGCACGATCACTCTTGGTCACTAACAGAGTCTGGATGGTTTAAAATATTCATCATGGCATTCTGAATATATTTTGGCATACAGGACATCTGCTAAATCCTAAGGAAACACAACTTTAAGAGAGTCTCTACAAAGGAGTTTACCAACACAATGGGGAGAGCAGAGCTGCTTCTCCAGAAAAATCATAATTAAATCTAGTTCCTAAATTTCAATCTGTAGTGAAAAGGAATTTTAAAACAATCACCCAGGTGCAGGATAAAGATGAGATGATAAGCAGCCGGGGAATCGGAAGCTAGAATGCCCTGCGTGGTACTGGATCCGTAAGAGGGATTAGTTTGAACTGGGGTTCCGCTAGACGTAGGCACAGACGTGTGCAGACACGTGCACACACACAGGCACACGTTTTCCCTTGGCCAGCTAAGAAGGTCCAGAAACAAGAGCACCCACAGCAATGTGCACTCCCAGAGCCTGGTGTGGTTCCAGTACCATGCTCCAGTGAAGGAACCAGAGCTTCTGGGAAGAATGACTTGTCCTAGGGTTGGGGCAGGAAATAATACAAGCTAAGCCTGGAACATCTTGTTTCAAAAAGTGAGAAAGTGCTCAAAAGATAGATGCAGGTGTGTGAAAGGATGCAGGGGTGGACTGGAAGAGCCCCAAGCGCAACAACGGAAAGATCCGAGTGATGGAATAAATAACAGAGTGTGTTATCACCCAGGATAAGGTAGATCTTCACCAGTCCACAACCAAGGAGTGAAAACATAATTGAGTGAGAGTAGAAAAGACCAATTCCCAGGAAGAGAGACTCCAAGTAATTTATGTAGACACTTTGCTTTCAAAAGGTGGAACACGCTTCCCTCTTCTTAAATGTGAGTTGTGCCGAGGGGCTTCTTCCAAAGAGGTCGTGTTGGAAAGTGGGGGAGATGAGGAGGAGGGGGAGGAGGAAAGAAGATGGAGGAACAGGACAACTTACGAGTGGAGAAGCCTGGCAGACACATCTCTGCCAGGGGAGGAAGATCAACATCAGTGCCAAGAAGTCGTGTTGGCAGCATGTGATACGATGTGCTGGAGATGGCACCTTCCCTCTGTGGTCCTCCTGCCCAAACCCATAACCCCAGTCTCAGCTGAGAAAAACATGAGATGAATTCCACTGTAGAGGCATCTGCAAAATACCTGACCAGCCCTTCTCAAAACTGTCAATGTCATTAAAAACAAGGAAATTCTGAGGAAATGTCTCGACAAAGAGGAGTCTAAAGAAGCAGGACGACTAACTATAATGTGCTGCCCTGGATGGGATCCTGAGACAGAAAATCCATTAGATGCCTGGGTGGCTCAGTTGGTTAAGCAGCTGCCTTTGGCTCAGGTCATGATCCCAGCATCCTGGGATCGAGTCCCACATCGGGCTCCTTGCTCAGCAGGGAGCCTGCTTCTCCCTCTGCCTCTGCCTGCCATTCTGTCTGCCTGTGCTCACTCTCTCCCTCTCTCTCTCTGATAAATAAATAAAATGTTTAAAAAAAAAAAAAGAAAGAAAATCCATTAGGGAAAAGTGAAAAATTCAGAACCAATTATGGAGTTTAGAATGTATTAATACTGGTTTACTCATTGTAACAAATGTAACCTATGAATGTAAAACATTAATAATAGGGAAAATTGTGTGAGACAAATACAAAAAGCTTTTGTACCATTCTCACAATGTTTCTGTAGATCTAACATTGTGCTAAAATATAAGATTAGGGTGCCTGGGTGGCTCAGTCAGTTAAGCACCTGCCTTCATTTGGCTCAGGTCTTGATCCCAGGGTCCTGTGACTGAGCCCCACATCAGGCCCCATGCTCAGCAAGGAGTCTGCTTCTCCCTCTGCCCCACCCCCAATGGTGTGCTCATTCTCAAATAAATAAATTCTTCAAAAAATAGATAAAAATAAGCAAAATACAAGGCTAATTTTTAAAATAAAGCAAATAATATAAAATAAACAAAAATAAAGCCTACTAATATCATACTTAATGTAAAATAATGAGTGCCTTCTATCTAAGACACAGGAAAGGATGTTTGCTCTCACATTTCTAACTCCACATTGTACTAGTCCAATAAGGCAAGGCAAAGAGATAAAAAGTATACCATTGGAAAGGAAGAAATATAACACCTCTATTTACAGATGAAAAGATTGTCTGTATAGAAAATTCCAAAGATTTTCTAATATCTCCCAGACCTAATAGGGAAGTGAGGTCAGCAAGTCTGCAGAACACAAGATCAACATGCACAAAACCCAGTTGTACTCCCAGATATTAACAAAGGACAGGCAGAAGCCAAAATTAAAATCACAGTATCATTTGCAATTGTGCCAAAGAACAGGAATTACTAAAAAATCATGTAAGGGTCTGTATGCTGAAAATTGCTAAGTGATGATGAAAGAAAGCACAGAAGACTTAAATAGATGGACAGATACTTCTAAATAAATGGGTAGACATACCATGTTCATGGATTGGGAGGCTTATCTTAGGAAAAGACTCATTTGCCTGAATTGATGAATTGATTCTTTAATGTAACCCTTTTCAAAATTCCAGCAAGGTTTTTTTTTTTTTTTAAAGATTTTATTTATTTATTTGATAGAAGACACATCAAGAGAGGGAACACAAGCAGGGGGAGTGGGAGATGGAGAAGCAGGCTTCCCTCGGAGCAGGGAGCCCATTGTGGGGCTCGATCCCAAGACCCTGGGATCATGACCTGAGCTGAAGGCAGATGCTTAACAACTGAACCACCCAGGTGCCCCCCAGCAAGGTTTTTAAACAGAGATACACTGTTTCTAAAATCTGTATGTGAAGCTACAGGTCTGAGAACAGCTAAAAATGTCCTGAGGAAAAAGAAAGCTTTAGGATATACTAAAGGCTTGTCTATGGCGTTGAAGAGGGCATGGCACCAGTGCAGGGACATTCACACAGATAATGGGACATAGGACAGGAATGGACTCACACAGATACGCCCAGCTGACTTTTCCCAAAAGTGCAAAAGAAATTTAATGGAAAAACAAAAACAAAAACAAAACAGACTTTCAAGAAATAATGCTGGAGCAACCTCTAGGGACAGACAGATTACACCTTATACAAAATCACAGGCCTAAAAGCAAAATAAAAAACTATCAAATATTTGGGGAAAAAATAGGGAATGCACATCTGGATCTAGGGCTAGGCGTGAAGATCCTAGACACAGACACCAAAGGCTGGGTCCGTCACAGGGAAGATCACACGTTCACCTTCATCAGAATGTAAAACTGCTCTGTGCGGGATCGCCCTGACACGCTGAGAATGAGAGTGGAGGGTGCGCCTTCACACCGTGCGCTGAACAGGTGATCTATCGCAGTTGTGTAAAAAGAACTTCCCGGGCACCTGGGAGGCTCAGTGGGTTGAGCCTCTGCCTGCAGCTCAGGTCATGATCCTAAGGTCCTGGGATGGAGCCCCAGGTCGGGCTCTCTGCTCAGCAGGGAACATGCTTCCTTCTCTCTCTCTCTCTGCCTATTTGTGATCTCTGTCTGTCAAATAAATAAATAAAATCTTTTTTAAAAATAAATAAATTAATTAATTAAAAGAACTTCCTAAAGCCAGCAGTATAAAGGAAACAATCCAAGTAGAAAAATGCCAAAAAATATAAATGAATCACAAAGACAGAAAGAGGGCAAAAAAGCATAAGAATAAAGGTAAGTTGTCATTATTTAAGGAGATGAAAATTAAACCATAGTGAGGTATCACTTCACACTTGTCCAAGTGGCTAAAACAAGAAACAGTGACCACCGTGGGTGCTGAGCACGCAGGCGGACGAGAGGAGCTGGGTCTCTTCCACACTGCGGGTGGGCTCGGAAATGGTGGGGCTTCTGGAAGAAGCCATTTGTTAGTGTCCTGTGAAACTAAGTATCCGGTGACCAGAGCAGCTTTGCGGACAACTGACAAACTGTGGGGACAGTCGGGGTAACCAACAGGTTGGACGGTGAACCAGACACACGGCAGAGCCCCGTCCAGAAACCAACGGAGTCCTGACGCACTCGATGGGGGCGAGCCTGATGGGAGCGGTGTTTACAAGGAAAGCCAGTTTTGCAAGGTTATGTCTATCGGGCTCCATGGACATCCCACCTCTGGGACAACATTTTAGAAATGGACAGCGGACTAGCAACCGCCCAGGGTTAGGCATGGATGGGGCAGGAGCACACAGCTGTAAGTGGACAGCACAGGGGTCGATGCTGCGGGACATGCACAGGACCTTGATCGGGGGGTGGGGGGTGGCAGGAATCACATCCAGGAGAACAGTGCGTGCACACTCACAGGGACACTCATGGGGACACATATGTGTGGAGAAGTCTGAATACAGCCCGTGTGCTATATCCACGTTTGTATCTGGACACGATTCTAAGATCCTTACAAGATTTTATCTCAGGGTGACAGGGTCAGGGGACTGTATATTATTTTTCACCTCTTCTGGTGAATTTATACATAAAAGGCTGATGTTTTTAAATCAGCGCCTATGACCAGGTGGCTAGTGAATGGAGGTCTCTTTCCACTTGGGGTCATAAAGCTTCATGAGAGACGCTGAGTTGTTAATTAATATAAGTCATAAACGGGAGAGATGAGACGTTGGAAGAAGCAGAGTCAAGCAGATCCAGCAGGAACGTTTGCACAGACTCCCCTGAGCCTGCAGGATGGTAATGCGTATTTTGAATATTCACTCTCAATAAAACTCCCTTAATTTAGAGGCTCCCTTTTTTGTGATGGTGGGAGGGCAGAGAAAAGTCCTGTCCAGGACATTCACGGGCCTCCAGGGGTCCTCTTGCTTGAAGGACGGCCACCTTCAGTGATGGACACAAACCCAAGGCATCTGCAGAGCCACGGGGGCGGCGGGTCCCTTCTGGTTGCAGATCTGCGAGGCTGCTGACAGGGTGATCGCGATTTTCCTTCAGGCACTTTCAAAAATTACTTGGCCTGGAAAAAGTAGTTCTTAAACACACACACACACACTCCAGCAATATTTCTTTTGACAAACAAACTGCAAGAAACATGACTCACTTGTGTTTCTTTCAAAACCACCGCGCTACCATGGGTTGCGAAGTCACCATGGCGTCTCTCCTGTCAGGGAGCGCCATGTCTTCAGCACATACGAAAATGACTTAGAAACTCATTATTTGGGGGCACTGGGTGGCTCAGTGGTTAAAGCCTCTGCCTTCAGCTCAGGTCATGATCTCAGGGTCCTGGGATCGAGTCCCGCATCGGGCTCTCTGCTCAGCGGGGAGCCTGCTTCCCTCTCTCTCTGCCTGTCTCTCTGCCTACTTGTGATCTCTGTCTGTCAAATAAATAAATAAAAATCTTTAAAAAAATTAAAAAAAAAAGAAACTCATTATTTGCTGACTGATTGGTTTAATACAATGTGACCTTCAGCACCACACATCAGACCTGGCCCTCAGGTAGCATGACTGCTCCCACGTGAAGGAGTCTTAGAGTCTGTAAACTGTGATCAGCCAGAACGTCTCAGAACTTCCCGCTGACATGGCTATTTATTTGTGGGATTATTTGAAACTCAAATAATAGGATTTTCCTATTAATATTCAAGTATAGTGAAGTCTAACCACAGTATATCAACTAGATTTCTGAAATGATATCAGTTACTTAAAATTTTCAGAACTTTTGCAACAACATGGACAGAAAGAGACCCAACTTTTGTATTAGCACGGACAGGACTGGAGGAGATGATGCTGAGTGAAGTAAGTCAAGCAGAGAGAGTCAATTATCATACGGTTTCACTGACTTGTGGAGCATAAGGAATAACACGGAGGACATGGGGAGATGGAGAGGAGAAGGGAGTTGGGGGAATCGGAGGGGGAGACGAACCATGAGAGACTGTGGACTCTGAGAAACAGACCGAGGGTTGTGGACTCAGGCAACGCATCGTGGGACACTGCGTCAAGCACCAAGGATGTCCCGTACGGTGACTAACTAATGCAATAAAGAAATGCAATAAAGAAATAAAGCAAGTTTCCTGGGTTGTGTCTGTTATCATCTGTGCAGCCTTCAGCCACCTCTGACCCCCAGAAATGGAGGCGGAAGGACCTGGGGGGCTCAGACTGCTCGCCAGGGTGCTAAGGAGCTGTGCGGACCAGGAGCGGCAGGGATCCGTCAGGGTTAGGATTCACATCCCCTAAAATCACCCGTTTCAACAGCAGCTTGCGAAGTGAGCTGGACGTGGGAGGGAGCTGAGGGCTGAGAGTGGCCGGGGGTTCCGCGTCCACGTGGGAAAGGGCCCAGGAAACTCTCATGAGGCAGGCTGGGCTCAAAAGCACAGAACAAATGACAGGGAGCCCTTCTTCCCTGGAGAAGGGTGCACAGCCAGATGCCCCCAAATGAGGAGGCTTCTCGTTTACAGCATCTAGAGATGCTGGCAGAAAATCGTAATGCACCCGTGGCGCTTATGACCCACACGCACCCCAGCTAAACCCATCTGCACAGCTCAGGCCAGCGTCCCTCCTTTTGTCTTTCCAAACGCGGACCTCAAAGTCTAAGCACAGGGGCCGGGGCTTGTAGAAATACTTGGTGAACATTAACACGTCCGCAAATTAACCCTCCCTGGTCACGCAGAGGTATTTCTACCGATGGAAGTGAAGCCGGCAGCTACCTTTTCAGAATAATTTTCAGGGAGAGTTTTGTAGGGACGTGTCCTGCACGTGTTGTCCTCGGGAAAGACTCCGCACCGGGTTTCATGGAAACACATGGAGAGGCCGGGACTCCCGGGCGGGCTCTGCCTTTCTGTCTGCCGTCATCGGAACAGCCTTTGATTCTAAGCTGCTTTGAATTTTCCAGCCGCAGCGAGCCTCCTTCCGAGGCGGTTGTACCCTGGGCCAGCAAACTGTCGATAATCAGCAGCTTGCTAGCGCCCGAGCTGTTTCTAATGAGTTCAGGCGGCCTGGTGACTGCGGGCAGCGTGGGTACGTGTCCTGACGTGGCCCGCAGCAGGCGTGGACGCTAACCCGCGACGTCACGTGGATCTGCCTCATCGTTTGCTCCCGTTCACGCGTGTGTCTCCCGCCACCGCCACAGGGCAGCGCGCGGACCCGAGGTGGGCCAGAGAGCCCTGGGTGGGGCCCGCACTTGCGAGTGGTTGTGGTCACTTCCTAATGCCTCCGCACGTGCATTGCACACTCTAGGGAAACAGAGGGACAGAAACACAGAGAAGAGAAGTCTGTGTGTGCAGGAATAAAATATGCCTATGATGTGTCCATGTCCTACCCGAAGGACCTCCTTGGTACCAGCAAACAGCTGTGAGGGGGAGCGCCGAGACCAGAGATCGCGGGGTCTGCCGACAGGCTCATCGCCGGTCTTCATCGGGACGTGCTCTCCACAAGCGCGGCACTCCCTGGCGTCCCTTCAACCAATCTCTTCCTCGACGCAGCCCCACGAGGCCGTCTTGTCCTCCTCGCGGCGGGAACGGTGCACGTCAGAGCCAGAAACTTCACCTTTGAGCCTTGGCCAGCTGGCCTCGCCGCTCGTTCCTCATGTGAACCCCGTTAGGTCCAAGCCATCACAGATGAGCCCCGAGGGCAACATGTTTGATTTTTAAAAAGATAAAGTTGGGCCAGTAAATGATAAAACCTAAACAACTAGAGGCAGGCGGTTGGTAAGGGAGTACTCTTGCCTGTTCACTTTTTGGACCATTTTCTGTAAACAAAATCTCTATTTCTTAGCGCCGCTGCAACTGCCCTGCACGATGGGAGCCCAGCATAACGTCCCCGCCTGCGTGCGGTTTCCTTCCAGAGAAGAGCAGGTTGCCAGGAGGAAGCCTAAGAAATACATCTGTCATGCCCGGGCTCTCTTTTCGTCCCGCTGTGCTATTTCTTAACCAGGTTCTGCTCTGGATTGTGCCTCCACTCCCCTCTCCAGCGTCCATCCTTCTGATCAGCGATCAGAAGGCAATCCCCAGAGAAGGCAAACCACAAGCAGCCGCTGCACCAGCCCCAGCCCCGCTGTCCAGCAGAGGCAGAATCAAGTGCCCCTGCCTCGGAGCTACTGGGAGTGGAAAACAGGATGAATGGTTGGAGCCTGGGTGCGGGGAAGAGCAGGCCTGGGCTGCTGTGCGGGGAGGCAGGGGGTGGGTCCACCTGCCCCCAGAACACCCCATGGGCACCACCGCCATTGCTGGGCATCACATTGAGGAAAACAGTTGTCACGTAACTAGGAGACTCCCCACACTGCTGCTGCTGGCTTGGAGATCCTGGCCACCTCTCAGATCCAGAAGTGTCCCCAGCAGGGTTGGAGTCTGAGGATGACAGGAGACCATGAATGGGGCCATCCCGGAACCCTGCACAGGTATCTCAAAAAAAGCTCTGACAAGGTGACCCTAGTAGGACAAGATGGAAGGTTTTGGATCCGTTTGTCTGTCACGATGGGGCTTGGTAGTTGATGGTCTTAGCTTATCAGCTCGGAACACATGCATGATGTGGTAGTGGTCTTTCTGGAGAGTGAAGCCCGCGCTCTGAACAGTGAGGAGCTGTCAGCAGGACTGGTCCCGTCTTAGCGAACTTCACAGCGGACAGGTCGTCTGGGAGGACCGGTCTCCTCACCTCTCTGGCAGGTGGCTTCTTCTTGGTTGGGTTTTGAACTGAAACCCTTAGTGTCATAAATTAGGACTCCCTTACGTAACAGTCTAGATCAGCCAGAGGGGACCCCACGTAGTACCCAGTGTCCTCAGTTACAGAAAGACAAGCTTCTTCAACATCTCTGCTCCCTTAGATGCAAACATGTCCGAGGCCACACTTCATTACAAGAGAGCACTTCTGCGTGTGTAACTGCAGAGGGGCTTTTGTTTTCACTGTGGTGTGCTTTAGGAGAACCTTTTATTTTTAACTGTGGTTGAGCGCACGTCACGAACTCTCATCCCAACCCCTTGCAGGGTGCAGTGTGGACGTCCCTGGGGACCAGGGGAGACACAGTGTTTTTCTCAGCTGCGAAGTCCCTGGACGCACTGGGGACAGCACCCCAGCTCCCCGCCCCGGGTCACCGTCCCTCCTGAGGACACATCACGGACGGAACGTTTACCCGGATCAACAGTTCTCTCCTTCACCCCCGAGTGAGCCCAGACGTGTTCGCCTGGAAGGTTTGAGAACAGGAGGAGGTGGGTTGGCGTCTACAGTACAAATAGGGCCGGAAAGTGGCAAAGGAAGGGCCGCAGGGCTGTTCGGTTTCCGACACAGACCGTGGAACTATCCAGAAGGAAACTGGGCTCAGACCCCAGTTACGAACGAGGAACGGAGAACCCGGGCTTCCTCAGCAAGCCAGCCCCCCGCCCCGAGGACAAGGCCCCGTGGGGACCGTGGGAATGAGCGTGGGGGCTGCGGGGGCCCCGCGGCGGGGATGGCTCGTGCAGACTGAGGCTCTGCCGGAGCACACGAAGGGGACCCCGGGGTCGCTCGGTCGCTGCGGACCCGCCAGCCCACGCGTTCTCGCGCGGAGAGGCCGCGGCGCAGCGAGCTCCAGACCCGGCACGCGGCACGGGTCCCTGCGCTCCGAGGGGCCCGGGGCAGCCGGTTCCGGGCAGACCGCGCACGGGTCCGGGCTTGAGGCCGGCGCGCTCCGGTGTGCGGCGGGGGCAGGCGGGGCGGCTGCACGGGCGCGGGAGTCCTGCGTGGCCTTGGCTGAGACAAGCCGCTCTGCCGAGCGGGGCGGTGGCGCTGACTTCACTGGCCCCGGGGGCCCGCGACCCCCGGGTCACCCTGCACGGGCCCCGCAGCCCAGAGCAGGCCGCGGGTCCGGGGGCGCGGGCGGGCGGCCGACTCGACTCGGGTTTGCGCGCAGCGGCTCCTGCGTGTACTAGTCGCGGTGAGGGTCGGCGCTGCCGCAGGAGCGGGCGCGCATCTGGTGGCGTCGGCTCAGTCTGGAACCGCGCACGGTTCTCGGCCGCAGGAAACCGACCCGCGTCCACGTTCCCGCTTCCTCCGCGGGCACGGTCTGGGCGGGACCCAGCGTCCCGCGAGGAGTTGCCGCCCGGAGCCCGAGCGCGGGCAGGCGGACCTCGGTCCCCTGGCGCGTCCCCGGCGGCGGCCGCGCTCTGCGCAGAGGGACACGGGCCGCCCCGCGCTTCCCACGCTCGTCCGGAACTACCCGCGGCAGGAGCAGAGCAGAACCCGGAGGAACCGCAAACAGCAAGAAGAAATAGGAAAATGTTTATGAAAACTTCATTTACCAGAAACTTACTCACGGTGAATCATGTTCGGAGAAGGAGGCACTTCTGCGGGAGCAGATGCCGAAATCAGCACATTACAACATTTTTAAAGTATGTGAATTCCAAGTGGTATGAGTTTGCTGAAAATAATCTTGCCTTTTTTTTAGCATCTTCCTATTTATTGTGACACTTAAATGCTTTCCAAATTATCTTTCAGATTTCAGCTCCTTTTTGTTTGTGAGTGTTGGAAGCAATGATGACAAGAAGAAAATGAATTTCAGCCCGTTTTCCTCTTTTTCTCCTTAAATATAAGGTTTTAAAAATTTATTTCTCCTTATTTATTTATTTGTTTGAATCCCACCAGGATTTAATGGACACAGCACCGGCCGCAGGGAGGCCCTCCTCCTGCAGCGCTGCCGGCCACCGGATGGGGCTCCTGCAGAGCCGGTCAGACCGCAGTCTTCTGGAGCTCCTCTGCCTTAGCTCAGGCTCTTAGGGTGAGAAGCAGCAAAACTCCTGGGGACACGTTCTTTAAATGGAGGTTTCTCATGCACTGGTCCCTCAAGAATGAAAATTCACCCTTCCAAATACTCCCTTCCAAAATACGTCACACATGTACACGCCCGCTCTCCCCACCCCGTGCCCAGAGACCCTTGGCTGTGCGGGCTAACGGCCACGACACCCACCTCCTCTGATGCCCGAGGCAGGGGTCCTGCACCCCAAGAAACACGCGTGCTCTGAGTGTGTAAGTTTGTAGCAGATTGACTCTTAGCTGCTGTTGCAGCTTCATCCATATTCCCAAGCATCTTTTCAGGCAAACCTTTTATAATCCAGCACGCTTTTACGCACCCAACACTCATCCGCTATGTTAAGAATAGTTTCTCCACTTACGAACCAGTGGACCTACCTCTTTAGTAATTCATCTGGGTCGCAGTTACCCAGATCGTCGATGGGAATGATTTGGGACAGAGAACCCGAACGATGAAAGGCTAGTCTTGACCAGAGGAAAAGTGATTCTCTCTGAAAGAGAATGATCTTTGCAAGTTAAAGTCCCAGGTTACAGCGTAATAAATAGGCACCTCCAGGTCCATCTGACCCACAGCTGGATTTCCTGCTTTGTGTTAGGATCTCAGTAGTCTCGGCACATCCACACTGTGCTTCTGGAAACATCGTGAGCGCAAGGACGGTTAATATGAGATCTGTGGGGAAAAGAAGGAAGCCTGATCAAACGCTTTGGAGAGCCACGATCTATCAGCATCTTTAACCTGTACAAGAAAACCAGCTGAAATCAAGCAACTTAGCTTTGCTTTAACATGCATTCATTACAGAAATCATCCGTGCTCACTGCAGAGTTATGAGAGCGACGCTTGCGTTACTCACCGGACATCTTCTGAAGATCGCAGGGTCCACGGCGTCTCCGTATTCACTCACACAGGGTGAGGAGGAGCCCCGCGGGTCCGCAGTACGGGCAGTGAGTGAACGCAGAAGGTACGGAAGCTGCACGTGTTGCAGCCGGAGGGAGGAGGCATTTCCAAAAAGGTACAGATTCTACGTCGGGACACATG